>NW_024882999.1:0-152740 GCF_019059575.1 Amphibalanus amphitrite | reverse complement strand
TGACCTGAGTCAGGCCAGACTCGTGATCTTTACATTGCAAGCCTATGGGAAAATATTGAAACGCCTCCTGCTTCGTGTAAACGAGTCAAAACCATCCAATTCTTTCAGTATTATGGAAGATTAACTCATCGGTGATGATCCTGGTGCCATTAATTGACAGGGGCACCGGAAAAGGTCATCTGAGGTCATGTGACATCATAAATCGTTTTTCTGTCAATAAATCACGACATGATGGTGCTAAAGACTTTTAAGTGGTACCACACTGCTCGCCTGGTGAAGGCGCGTCGTTTGGTATGCAGCATGACCATACCCCACAACCTCATTGATGAATGACCTGACCTTGACCTCCGGTCAAATTTCAAATTGACCTGCGAAGGTCATCGCATACTTATTTCGCATCGCCTCGACGAGAGCAACCAAAAATGTATTAATTTTAAGTCTCTATGTTTCTTAGTTTAAAAGTTATATAGGTAACTAATTCCAAAACATTTATCGTTGATGAGTCCTCTGGTGACCTCAATATTGACCTGACCTGAAAATGTGTTATGTAAAAGTTGTAGATCTTTAAACGACCTACCAAACGCCGTTTGCCGTTTGTCTCTGCGATGTGTAGTTTTTGAGATCTTAAGGGGGGCCGAAAAGGCCCCCCCGCCCAGAATCGAACCTTTCAGAGCCCGCCGGAATAGGGTTAAGGATTCGATACAGACCCCGAGGGCTCACACTGTTATGTGAGGGCTTCAGGCTCATCCTAGGCCTAGTCTCTTAGCGCCCGCCGCCCACACCGGCTTCTGAGGGCCCCACCTTGGGCTCGGTAAGCCCTAAAACACCACATACACGTAAATATTTGGGGTGATCCACGCCGATCTCCGGGATCCTAAGCAGGCTTCTGAGAGTCCACACTGACCCTGAGTGGCCTGAAATGGCCTGGAAGTTCCAATTATATCTCTAAGGGATCCCTTGTCGCTATGCCGTGCGTAGCTTTTGGTTCCGTTAAACATTTTTTGATCGCGTTTGCAGCGCTTCCCTTCACACGAAAATTGAGAAACTTTTTGTTCACACTCGAGTGAACAAAACACTTCCTCTCACTGGAGCAAAGATGGATTACTTCCGATTCACACTTCCAACATTCACTCTCGCCGAATGCCCAACTTTGCTACAATCGGCGGCTGGGATAAGCCCTATGAATTTCACGTAAAACCTCTGCATGCATGCGTGAATGGAGGTTTTAGCAGGGTGATCCTATTAAATGGAGCGTTTTTCATTTTTTTATGGTGATGATCAAGAGCGACGAGCGTCTGCACAGGGGCCCTCTGCAGTGTGTCGGCAATTGCAGCCACTGTAATTCTACCAGTCGTTTTTGTCCATAAATTTCAAAATTTCGATTTTTTTTTTGTAAAAAAAAAAATACATGTCATAGCTAGAAGGAAGACTGTCATCATCGGATTCCTCGCACCATTGCGCGTCGAATGATATGTATGTAAAACAAGTGAGTAACGACTGAGGAAAGGCAAGATTTAACACAAAAGTTGATTTTGTCCCCCCCCCCTCAACCAAAATCTCTGGCGACGCCTATGCATGCTTATGACTTATTCTGGCAAGTTTTATCCAGATATCTTCAAAAATGGCCAAGTTATATGCATTAGAGCAAAAAATTCACAATTATAAATTTTTCAAATCATTTTTTCAGTACGTATTCGACATCGTACACCAATATAAACAGCACCATCGTGTTCCTGAGCTCAAACTGCATCCGATATACACCTTTTTTGTTGCAAAATTTAAACTAAAATTTGACCTTTTTACCTGAAAGTGGCCTGACCTTAAAGGGACCCTCCCATCTTAACATTAGTTTTGAGTTGAGATAGCCAAATTGGTGGCCATGGCCTGCAAATACCGGTTTGGGCACTCACAACATCGAGAAATGCTTTAATTCGAAGATATGGAATTTCAAACTTGCAGTTTTCGGATTCTAAGGGGCTAATGCATTGGTATGCCCCCTTAGAATTTGTGACGTCAGCGGAGATCTAACGATTTTTAAATCTTAGACTAAAACCATCGTTAACACGTGGTGGTATACGCTGCTTTGCGCGCAACGTCTGCCGCACTTTAAGGCTGCCAAATTATTGCTTCCAAATAAAGTCGCTAGTAACAGGGAGATCCCAAAAAGTAAACAAAAGTAAAAGCCTAATATCTTGAAAACCAGTGAATATTTTTCGGTGAAATTTGGTAGATATTCGTTTTCGCTCTTTCTGAACCAAGGGACATCACTTTCATGCCAATTCATTAACTTTTTTGAAGGTGGGAGGGTCCCTTTAACTCAATTCAGCTCAAAATGACCTCAAATGACTTAAACGACATCGAATTCGAACTCTGGCATAAATGGACCATAAAGCATCTTTCACGTGACCGATGCACGGTACAAGATTTCCGTGACCTGTGATGACTTGACCCTGACCTGGAAATCAAAGTACAAGTTTGGTACCCTCAGGGCATCTAAAGCATCTGTTCACGAGTGTGTAAACCAAAAATGAGCCTGATCCGACTTATAGGACGGGGGCCAGAGCCCAAAATG
The DNA here is from genome assembly GCF_019059575.1 of Amphibalanus amphitrite. NCBI lineage: Eukaryota > Metazoa > Arthropoda > Thecostraca > Balanomorpha > Balanidae > Amphibalanus > Amphibalanus amphitrite. The sequence continues at coordinate 150,168 of NW_024882999.1, read as the reverse complement.
TGAACAAGCCAAACATTGATGATTTTTATTTTGACCTGAGCTGTGACGTCATCGGTGACCTCGAGGGCAATGAAATAAGGTTTCGTTCGACAGTTTTTCCGGGGCTATCAGACGCCGTTTGAATTTTGATGATCGGCTCAGTAGTTTCGGGAGTTAGGAGGGGGGGGAGCTATGAAGACCCCCCCCCCCCCCCCAGTAGGGCGTGTTATACGCAGACCCCAGTGGGGTGTTGGTTAATTTCAAAATCTGCAGTGTTCAAATCCTAAGGGGCTATCGGGTAATGCATTTAGATACCCCCTTTGTGACTTTGTGATGTCAGAGTAGATCTATGAATTTTTAAATATCATGCTAAAACCTTGGCGAGACAATTTTTGCTTTGATGGTACATACTGTCAATTGCGCTCAACATCTGTCTCACTTTTAAGATACCAAATTATTGCTTGCAGCTGACCTCATAAGTTACAGTGGAGGCCCCAAAAAAACAAACAAAAGTAAAAGTCAAATATCTCAGTAACCAGTGGATCATTTTTTTCAGTGCAATTTTATTGATATCATTTTTGCTATTTCTGAATTCTGAACCATGGTACATCACTTGTATTCCAATTCATTAACTTTTTTTAAGGAGGTAGGAGGGTCCCTTTACCCCGCGCCCCGCTGGGCTATTCAGCCATACGCGCCCTGCTGGGGGGGGGGGGGGGGCGCGTATGGCTAACCTCCGAACCGATGGTCGTAGAAAGACGGGGAGAACGGCAATCGAAAGCTCTCAACAAGGCGGATCTTGAGAGCCCAATTTTTTTTGCTTAAGTAGGTCAGAGGTCATGTCAAGGTCAGGTCAAGGGTACAAAATGCAAGTTTCTACAGTATCGGCCTTGCACCGTAGTTGCCGAAGAATGGACTGAGACTGATTGCCCAAAACGTGTTCTTAGACTACCAAGACAATATTCGTTGCATACAATGTCATTCAAAGGTCAAGGTCAAGGTCAGGTCAGGTCACCAAAAACAAAATATAGAAAAGGGCATGTGCGACACATGTTTTATGGGTTATTTTACTCACAGAATTTAATAGGCACACTCAATAAGTGATATGGACCACCTCTGGATGAATTTCAGGTCGAGGTCAGGTCAAGTGAGGTCAAATTTTGAAGTTGGTTGTTAAGGCCTAAAAAGGTGTCTATCTGATGCAGTTTTTCACGGCGAATCGAATGGTGCTATTTTTGTTTCCGCACGAGGTCTAGAACTTCCAAAAATCTCATTTTTCGAAATTTTTGTGTGTCATGACGTCATAAAATGTTGAATAACTCCCACATTTTTGAACCGATTCTTCTAAAAATTGGTATGTAGGTGCACATAGACCACTTCTCTGACATATATTCCGTTTTTTTTCGATACACTCAAAATTTCGGATTTTATTATTATTTTCCCAAAAAAGTCAGTTTTTTTGAAGAAAAAAATTTGGGCCAAAATCCAAGATTTTCAAAAAATCAAGATAGCCATTTGGTAGACAAAGTAAAATCACGTATAACCTTTTTTGTTACGTCTTGATTCCTTTAAAAATGAAGATGTTAGCGGCGTTTGAAATTTTGCCGTTTTTGAGGCGAAAATGGCGAACATGACGTCACTAAAACGTCAATTTCTGAAAACATTTTCCGACGGATATCGCTCAAATTTTCAGGGAACGTGTCAGATTGATGTATGATAAGGTACTGAAAGTTTGACGTCGCTGGCGTAACGCGTTTAGACGTTATTGGCGAAAAACGGGAGGGGGGCAGATTCTGCCCCCCCCCCCAGTGGGGCGCGGGTTAACAGACACTCCTGATCAACCCCGCGTTCGATGTCTCTTGGACGACGAAGATTCTACGTCGTCTGGCCAATTACGTTCCATCACTGCAGCCGAGCCCCCGCTGACCTTGAGCGGGATTGGCCGGACGACGTAGAATCTTCGTCGTCCGAGGACATCGAACGCGAGGTAAGATCCAAGTGCAGCTGAATAATGATTTTTGCTTCACAGCTGATGGCTCATTGAACTCATTTTGTGGTAAATTTGCTTTGAAAGACATCTTAATGTTCAGTGATAAGTTCACTAACTTGAATGATATTGTGTAATAAGGTTTATTAGTGATCATTTGTCTATCTTTGTCTATCCTGAAAACACTTTGATTGGGATTTTCCTCGATTTATATGTGTACATGCTGCCTATTTGTGATCAGAGTGTAGTACAACTTCAGTGTGAATTATATTTAGGTTTGCCCAGGGAATTTCACAGTGACTGAGACCAATGTGCTTTCTGTGTTCACAGAGAAAAACTCAGCAACCACCAGGTAAGAGTGTTTTGTTTTTATTTGCCTGCAGGGTGTAACAAAATCATCCGGGCATCTTTCGTTATGCTTCAATTAACAAGCAAGACGATCTGAAGTTTTTTTCTTCTTCTTTTAAATGATGATATAACCATCTGTCATAAGATCACAGTTACAACTGCACTGTAGCATTCCAGCCACTGGGTTCTCCAACACACTGGCACTGGTGTGGAGCGACACCGGCTTGACCTGCGCCCACAGCTGGGCTTCGCTGGTGACGGGTGTCCCCCTCAATCACCTCCTGCTGGACAGTAGCTTATAAGACCTCGATGAAATTGGGATGGGGATTATTTTCAAGCCAAAGCCCGTTAGCCCAGAAGGGTAAGAGGTCCTCTCAGCGTCAGTTCTCATTATTCTAGGGAGAGGGACTTCAAGGTGGCGCACCAGCCCGTATAAAGACAGCGTGGCTTGAATCAGGCATCAGTGGGCGTTAGGAAACCGAGCCCTCCTGTGCTGTCTGGTTGAGCGCCTCAAACCATTTCTTAGCCAGGATGTTGCTCCGTTAATACTCGTCACTGATGGTGGTTTTCTGTGACACCATGTACAGCTGGAACATCGCACAGCAGCTGAACATGCTCCAGATCTGGATCTTGGCCGGATGTTTGACGCCGGCGAGGGCCGGCATGTTCGAGCTACTGGCAGCCCACACATGGCCGATTTGACGGTTCTAAGGAAAATACAGATCGAACGGCTACTCATCCGACCAGACCATCTTACTCATGTCTTCCTTCGACCAGTGGACACACTGGCATGAGGCCAAAGGTGGTGGACTGGTTGCTTTCCAGTCAGTTTCGTTTTCTTTTTTCAGTTTGAAGGGCAGTAAAACCAAGCTAAAGGGCGGGTAGCGGTGAATTATATCGTGGGACCTCGTATTATCTGCCTTGGTAAAAGTTTGAGTCAGTTTGCAGATTGACTGGTATCGTTTCCTTGTCGCTATTTTGACAACTCTCCTCACCACTTGGCAAAGCGCGGCTTTTGGGGTCGCGGCCGGGCTGAGTCTGCCACCCATGTCCCAGCTTAGCATGCCTCAGGCAGATGTACAACTGGCTGCAGCTAACTGCTGCTGTTAGTGTCCAGCTACTGGCAGACCAGCTTCTGGCTCATGCCCCCATGGATGCCGCCATGCCACCGATGTGCAGTTTTACTATGAAAGGAGAACTGTACCTACTCCTTTCTCTCGTCTCTACCTTGTACGAAAACTATCAAATGAGCCCTCCGGTGACTCGACTCTTACTCGAAGAAAGAGTCACCTCGCAAGGTCAGGTCACTGCTAAGCTGAGAACCGATACCAGAGGCACGTATTCATCCAATATTCCCGCTTCTAACATCAGAAAAAGGAAATGTGCGAACAGATATGGCGAAAAATAGATGTCCGGATAATTTCGTTACACCCTGCGGCCAGCAGTTTGTAGCTTCAGAGCAAAGTAATTCATCCTTCCAACCTTAACCTTAAAAGTAAAAACAACTCTAAAAGAACTGTTTCATTTTGTGACCAGGTTCTCTTCAACTCTCTTCATAGTTCTAGTTCATCATGTGCTAGTAAAGGAATGTTTGTAAGTTTGCTGGTCCAATAATGATTAAAATCTGGCTGCAATGTGTGTCTCACACCTGACGTGAACTGACCCCACCCATCCCCTTGGCTGGTTGGCGAGCAGGAAATGCGCCGAAGGAGGCGGCCAGCGTAGCGGAGCCAGAGGAGGCGGCGTTCGACGGCTGGCGCTCTCAGCACCAGCCCAACTATAGCACGGCCATGACCGGACTGGCTGCCTCGGCCGACCCCTACCTGTCGAGCTACTACGGCGGCGCCGCCGGCTACCCGCCCTACCAGGCGTTCGGCGTCGGCGACGGCGCCTGGAGCAGCGGCGGCGACCACCTGGCCTTCATGGGCGGCTACAGCCAGCCGCCCGTGCAGCCCGACAGCTACGGAATGGACGGAGTGTTTGGTGGACAGGGCTTCGGTGGCTTCGGCCAGCCGGGATTTGGCGGATACGGACCGTTTCATGGTAATGGTGACTACTCGGCCGGCTGGGGCGGCGGCATGGGCCGCAAATACGGGGACTACTATCGTGGCGACCCGGCCGCGTACGGCGGTGAGGAGCGTTCCGTCAAACAGGTTGAACAGGGCATGCAGCGGCTCAGCATGGACCCCAAGCAGCCGGCGCACGACCCGCGCATGTGCGGTGAGCTGGCGCCGGCCGCCGGGGGACCGCAGAAAAAGTCGTGGGCCAGTATCGCCAGCCAGCCGGCGCGCGCGGCGCCGCTGGCCGGCGGCAAGGTGGTGATGCCGATGGCCGGCCCCGCGCCCAGAGACACCATCGGCGTGTGGGACGGCAAGAACGGCGCTCCGAAGTCGGTGGGTCCGGCGGCGGTGGGCGCGCGGCCCGGCTGGCTGGCGCCGCGCGGCCGCGGCCAGCCGCCTCTCGGTTACCCGCAGGCGCCGCCCGCGCAGCCGCCGCCGCCGCCGCCCCCGCCCACGCACCCGGTACTGGACGAGCTGCGCGACCGCAACGAGTACAACCCCAAGGAGTTCGACCTGAGCGCCAAGGGAGCGCGCTTCTTCGTGATCAAGTCGTACTCGGAGGACGACATCCACCGCTCCATCAAGTACGAGATCTGGGCCAGCACTGAGCACGGCAACAAACGGCTGGACTCGGCGTTCCGCGAGCGCGACGGCAAGGGCCCGGTGTACCTGCTGTACTCGGTGAACGGCAGCGGCCACTTTTGCGGCATGGCGCAGATGCTCTCGCCCGTGGACTATAGCTCGTCGTCCTCGGTCTGGGCGCAGGACAAGTGGAAGGGTCAGTTCAAAGTAAAGTGGATTTACGTGAAGGACGTGCCGAACTCTCAGCTGCGTCACATCCGGCTGGAGAACAACGAGAATAAGCCGGTGACAAACTCTCGTGACACGCAGGAGGTGCCGGCCGACAAGGGCCGCCAGGTGCTCAAAATCATCCACGCGTTCAACCACCGCACCTCCATCTTCGACGATTTTGTGCACTACGAGCAGCGTCAGGAGGAGGAGGAGGGTCGCCGGCCGGCGGCGCACCATCCAGCTCCAAACAAGGTGGGTCGCGCCCTGCTGAGGCTGTGGGATGGGGGGGGGGGGGTGATTGCCTGCTCACTCTGTAAAGTGCGGGATTATTATTGAAACGCTCTGCTCCGTCGTTGAGAAAATATTGTCGATAGTATCTTCTCATGTATTTTCGCCTACTTGTCGTGTATCCGTCCTTGGCGATGGTAATCACTGAGCTGCGCCGGCAAGTGGGCTTATTTAACGGGCTTATTACACTCGCGTGCTGCAGTGTCCCAAAATTATATTTTGGCTTGGGTGTCTGAGGGGAATATTCGTCACTACAAAAAGGGCTGAAAGTGGACACTTCTCCGTCAGAATGGCACAGAAAGGGAGCGGAAACAGGGATCAACAATTTATTTGTGAATTTCTGAGGATGTGTGAGCTAATTTATAAGATAGGCGAATCGAATATGGAGGGAGAAAAAAAGGTACACGCAGATGCTCTTTATTGGTAAAATAGTGAGCGAAAAATTGCACTGAAAATTGTAGGTGAGAGTGGAAAATTATTTTGATTTGGATGTCACTTCCCACCCAAACTGGCAAATTTTGGGACACTGGCGTGCTGCGTACATGCTACTCTGTTCGGCTTTCCTTTGGATAATATTTATTGTGCTCTCCATTGTTCGGCGGAGCCGTTCCTGCGGTTGTCCCGGCTCAGAACTGGGGACTGCAGGTGCCACCAGCGCCGCGCGCTATCCCCGCGGCGGAGCGCAAACTATAGTTTCAGGCTCAGTTGCTAGGTGGCAGCAAAGGTTCATGCCCGGAGCAGCGTAACTCAGTCGGCCTTGGACATAATTATTCCAGCTCGGTTGCACATGTCTGACGGTTTCAAGCGATACTAGATTGAAGACACTTCTCTGCTTGTTGTTTCGGTTTCCATGCAACAAAGTCAACATCAGCAGTTTTTTGTTTACTTTGGCCTGTTGTCATCCTTGACGAGCAGTGCTGGCAGTGGTGACAGATTTGGTACATTTACTTTTGTTTAAGAAATGACGGTCGATACCATTTCGCATAAACATTATGCAGAAACTCCACGCTCATGTTGCCAGCTGAGGTCTTGATCTTGATCTTGACAGTTTACGAAACAGATTCATTTACAACATTGTACTACGGTCCTCGTCTCACTGTGTGGTTGTGGTAGGCATTCTTATTTCATTAAAACCGATAATTCTTTGGCGCCACGACGCGCGCCACTCCATACTTAACATAAAATCACTACACTTCTCCACTCCATGCGTTACCGCTGTAAAACGCGAGATATGAAAAAGGTTGTTTGTTTTTCTTGATGTGTCAGGAGGAGAGCTACAAACTTTCGTCAGTTTTTTTTTTACTTTACGAAAAGTCGCCACTGGCGAGAGATGATATAACGCCACCCCCTTCGGCCTTCCTGCACATGAACTCTCTGTGATAGACGCTGACCCTTGTGTCGTAGCGAGGTGAAACTTTGTGTCGTAGCGAGATGTCGTCGCAGATCATGAAGTGATGACTGCAGCATTTAGTATAATCTTGGAGCGATTTTTCATTAAATCTTGCATATTGTGATAGGTTTGTGGTGCGGGAAAGTATTATAGTGTGTAGGTACTTATTTGTTTCGTGTTCATGACCAGCACGGGGACACTTCAGCTGGGCATGACCTGGATTGACCTAGAATGACCCCATGGGCCGTCATTTAACCCTCGCCCTCACATGCCATTTTCCCATCCTAGAATGCACATGGGGGGGGGTGCCAACCCCCGCGCCATTTCGTTCCTGTTGGAGATAGAGCTTCGCGGTAAAGACCAAAAAGATTATTTGGGAAGAGACGAATCCAATGATACCCAGTTTTACCTTCTCGGATCAGTCATTGACCTTCCAGGTCGGGTCCGTCAAACTAAAAAATGTTGCTGTTTTGGGTCACCGTTGGATATCAAGTGCGCTGCTTAGCATATACCGATGACGATGCCGTTTTCTGGTGCCAAGCCAGCTAGAACCTCTTTGTCACACTACCCGACCAGATTTTTGCTGCTAAGGTCATTTCAGGTCAAGTTAGGTCAAGGTCAATTATATGTGTTTGTATGTCTGTGTGTGTCTGTGTGTATACTGATGTGTGCACCGAGTGTTTATGTGTCCATATTACATGAAATCATGATCTGAGAAGCTTTTACCAAAAATGCAGTCAAAAAAACATCACGAAAAGTAAGTTACCCTTGCCTATGTAGCAAGGTAAAGAAAGAAAAAGAAAGAGAACTGCATCTTGAGGTTCATCAATCACCGCGGTCCACTGTCATTTGGCTGTTGTAGCCGAAGAGAGAAGTATTTGCTGCTGTAAAGACTCGATAGTAGAGCTGGTGATGGGGAACTTGAGAGTCGTTGAAGAGATCCCGAGAGGGATCTTCAGAGAGAGATCCAGACAGTGATGAGATCCTGAGATAGATGTAGATACACCTCAGAGAGAGGTATGGATCCAGATAGGGATCTTGAGATGGAGATCCACCTGGGAGAGATGTAGATCCAAATCCACCTTGCATACAAATACATCTGATGGAAGATGCTTTTTAATTTAGAGGCTTGATGATTCTGTTCATTGTATAGACCATGATGCACGAGATGCTTCTTCGCTGCTCGGATTAGGGATAACGGGATCCGATCAGCTGGGTTTGCGGCACAGATGGGCAGGTGAAGGACAGGGCATTCGAAGTCCCGATGACCACTGCCAAACTTATGGGTGGTAATTACATTGATTAATTGAATGTGATCATTCGTCCAGTCACCCATCCCTATATCACTGGCCTCCCCATTACGAAAATTGCCCACTTAGTTCGTATTAGCGTTGCTAGTTTTAAGTTGCCCTCAAGAATCATTTGTTCGACTGCCGTAACCGAACTCTACCAAATTCCTATCGGCCTTACTCTAAGATTCATGCGTCATCATTCTCACACCCTTGCTCGCATTACGTTCACATTTCATGTATTCACCCAAATTTAATTGGTAGCCCCCGAAATTCCCTCCGATAGTGTTAGGCGTCTTACAAACCATGGTCTCCCCGGCGAGATAAATGTCTCTTTCCGAAATCCAGTGCATGCTCCGCTAACCGGCGACAAAGATACTTATCGCAGGGCCGTCCAGAATAATTGCACCAATATCCACCCTACTAATTTATGGGATTCACTACACGTCCGATAGACTTATAGTACACACATACACGATTTATATCCGACTTATCTCTCTATCCGGGAGAGATTACCTATGCCCTCTTCCGGTCCGCGTGTAACATTCCCGTTCACGACCCAGGGACCACCGTTCATATCCTGGAACTCTCCTCAGGAACTCTCCTTAAACCATGGGATTTACTCTTCAAGGCCTTACGTGTCCTGGAGTACATTCTTCCCTCCCCTGAGGCTGTCCAGTACCGATTAAGGTACCTTTACAAAATAAGTATGAGGACTTATTCGGGACACTACGGCTCGCCTTATCCGCACTTTTGGGTGACTCACCCCTGACCCTCGGCTTCTTGCCTTTGGCATAACTTACTCTCCACTGCACACTGTGCCAATCTTCCCCTTCCCCCTGCCGTAGAAACCTCTCACTGCCTTCTCACCCAGTGTTACCTAAGCGGGAAAACTAACAGTGGCCGGTACCACTGGCGGAAAACGTGCATATGCCCTGCGTACGTGACGGTGTGTCCCTCTTATTATTCCGGTCTGGACTTGGGTTTAGAGAAGTGCATCTGTGTCTCATACAGTCATGCTGGTAAACGTTACGCCATAGGAGGCGGGCAAACAAGCCGTCTGTGCCTCACAATGCCCTGTGCCAATATTGGTGGAGTAATTATTGGCGCTAACTCTCAAGAACGCGAATAACAGAAACGCATCTAATCGTAATCTCAAGTCCTAATTGCTGCTGCACGCGTGAACCTAATCATCAGTTCTCGTATACAATCCTAGCAGACCTTGAACCGCTCTTGATTTCATCAGATGATCTAGAACCAATTAGTACGCACCGATCTGTCGTCTGGTTGTGTTCCACCGTATCATAGTGAATTGCTGAATGCTCAAACGGAAATGACTCCTTGAAACTCGTTCGATAGCTTCTGATGGGCTACTAGTTATCTATACAAATTATCTTTATAGAGTGCCAGAATATTGTCATAGGGGTCCCTAGCTTTTCATAGAAAATATAATTTAAATCATCCTATTAGCAGTAAACAATGCACATCAAACGAAGTGCAGTCCTAAATATCAAATAGCATGTCATATTTAAAATTATGCATTAACTGTTTACGTTCTTATCCCGTTGCAACTTTCCACAACTAACCATGCTCCTACACAATGATCTTCACCTACCGCACGCGCCCCAATTATGGTTAGCCCACTGCCCTACTGTGGCCGCTGCTCCACTCCCGACGCTGCTCTCATGTGCCATCTAGCGGCGCACGGTCCCGCGTCGCGAACGACGATTACCACGGCTGCCGGCCGGCGCCGCGTCGACAGTCGACAGTTGTCAAGGCCGCGCCGCGATGGGCGCGCCATCACTCGCGGTGCAGTACTGGTGTGTGCGGTCTCTTCGGGCCGGTTAGATTCAACGAATGTGTCAGTGAGTGTGAATCTGGTAAAATATCGCTGCAATATCTCCCTGTTCGACATCTCATCAGCTTCATTCCACGTAAGTTTTTTTTCTAGCTCCGTATCCCCTTCGATCTTTCCCAAAAGATATGATTTTTCTAGTATTTATTCTACAAAAGCACAACGATCGGTACCTATATTAGTCGCATATTAGTTCTAACCACAAACAATTCTACATCTACCTATTACTCGACATTTCGCAACTACAATGACGCAAAGTACAAGGACCATCTAAAGTCGCAAAGTGTCAGACCGTCGACCTCAAACCACTACTCTCAACTCTGCACCTAAGTAACAGAAGAAATTCCGCCGTAAGCTCAAGCATTCATATCTGTTGAAAATCATAACTCATAGCCATATTCATAGATCGATTGCATGAATCAGTCGCCACCTTAAAACATTACATTCCCTGTCAACCGTATTTACCTGTTCACTAATTGATTTCGACTTCGCAATTAATTCCTACAGCAATATTACCAATGATTTCGCAAAGCAACTTTTAGTGAGTACAGCACGAATCTACACCCTTAATTTCACAAACGAATTCCAACCTCAAATCTTAATCGCACCTGACTACCGCCGATAATAAATCGAACGAACCAGCTTGGCCAAACACAAAGACATATTCGTTATTCAATGCTGACACGCATCATGTCATCAATCTCAACGTTCGTGACAATGAGCTGCTTATTCAAATTTTAGCATCTCGCTCCCGGCCTAATCGTGAATTCCGACGGACAATAACGGTTTGCTGGCGACTCTGACATGACCTTCCCAATTCAGATCCTAATATGCTACTAGGGTGTCTGGACCAATAAGTTCAAAGTAATTTAAGTTTTCCAATTCCAATTGAGAGTGCATTTTATGGCAACCGAAAATGTTTGGCAGTCGTCACGGCACGGCAGGCTGGGCAAGGGGGGGGGGGCAAGGATCAGGGATTGAGCAGACTTTTCAACAACACTCACATTCTGGAGTTTCTCTGCGCTTCCGCTTCTCAGTGTGGTCACAAGCGTCGACTGCTGTCCTCGGTTCTGGTTCTCGAACTGAAGAGGCTTCTCGCGGGTGACCCCGGACTGGCGGCGGCTCCCAGATGGCGTCTCCGGCTCCAGCTGTGGACTGTGACTCTCGGCTGCTCGACTGTGATTCCCTCTGGTTGGGTGGCGCACCCTTTTATAGTTGGGGGGGGGGGGGGAACTGCCACGCCCTTGCGACGTCATCTTCCTCTGCCTTCTTCTGGTGGGTGGGGCCGTAAGATGGCGCCCTCTGTCCTGTTTAGTCACCTTGCTCCTCTGTGCCTGCAATTTTTGGCCGTCGAATCGTCTTCGTGTTGAGTGCTTTATCATTTTAGTAATCGCTGGCATAAAACAATCCCCGAAAGGTTTGTGATTTTCGAGTTTTAATTTTGATTCTTCAATTTCATTTTATTCAAAATTTTGTTTCCTTCCGTTTCGTCTGCCGCCAACGCCCCTGTGACGTCACTCTTGCTCCGCCCACCGTACCGGGGCGTGGCCGTAAGTCAGCGCCTTCTTCCTCTGCGGAGATCTCTGGAACTACCTCATGAGGCCATTGTGAGGTCGGTCACCCGGCTGTTTTGCCAGGTTCACTCACCCTGGGTTGCTGTGCCCGACAAAGGAGGCTGTGTGCTCCAGCCGGCATCCATCCTTGACACTGCTCCATGATCTGTCGACATATCTGACTGATCCAGCGTTATTTGAGGAGGCTCGGATCGCTCATCCTGCGGTAGCTGTCTCCATAGGCGAGCGTCGTAATGAGAGTTTAACGGCTGCCCATTGCGAAGACCTCTGGAACTACAGCGTTTTTGCTTGCCGTAGGATCTTTCTGGTTTTGCCATTCCCTCCGTGGGACTCAGCGCGGCGCAGCTGTTGTGGTACCTGACAGAGTACGTGACAAGTGACAGAGTACCTTAACGTGCTCGCTCGCCGCCGCCGCCGGCCGCAGTTCTGACGTAGCTTGTTGACTCAGCTGTGCCTCGGCGGTTCGTACTGATGTGACCGGCATCGTCTTCTCGCAGATGTGTCTACTGCGGGCTATTCTCACGGACAGTGCTCGTTGAGGGAGTTGGGGAAAAGTGCTGAATGGGGATGGCGGGCCTGGTGACGGGGGGGGGGTAGTGAATAATGAGAGGGGAGGAGAGCGCAGCAGCAGCGCTCCGCTCAGCTGTGCGTCACCCGGTAGCAGCGACGGGTGTGTGAATGGAGGGCTAGGCCTGTGACCGGACTGCGAAGGGGGGGGGGGGAACTGCCGGACCAAGCCGTGCCGAAAAGATTCTACGTTAAATGTTAAAGATGTAGCGTGCTACATCTTCAGTCCAAACAACCCTAGTTGCGTCCTCGCAACTCATACAAAAAAGTCACACCCCTTACTCATCTAAATCTACACAATCATGTTAAGTTCCGCAACGCCTACAAAATGACATCGTATACCTAGTACAGTACACACACGCACCTGTTGTTCCTCGTCCCCACCTCAGTTTGTCGTTCACCAGATCCGGGTCACGTGCACCAACCACTTTGGTTGGTCCGATGTCGTCGTTGGCCGTCCGGCAAGTGGCTTCTCAGGAGGGTGAAGACCTCTATAGCAGCCCAGGTGGGCGGCCTCCACAGCAGTTCGGGTGGCAGCCTTCACGGCAGCCCGGGTGGGCAGCCTTCACGGCAGCCTGGTTGGCAGCCTGCCATGGCAGCCTGGGTGGGGCGGCCTCCCCGGCAGCCAGGGTGGGGAGCTTCCACAGCAGTTCGGGTGGCAGCCTCCATGGCAGCCCGGGTGGGCAGCCTTCACGGCAGCCCGGGTGGCAGCCTGCCATGGCAGCCCAGGTGGGGCGGCCTCCACAGCAGTTCGGGTGGCAGCCTTCATGGCAGCCCGGGTGGGCAGCCTTCACGGCAGCCCGGGTGGCAGCCTGCCATGGCAGCCCAGGTGGGGCGGCCTCCACAGCAGCCAGGGTGGGGAGCTTCCACAGCAGCCCGGGTGGCGGGCTCCCTGGCAGCCCGGGTGGGCAGCTCGCACGGCGGCCCGTGTGGGCAGCCTACGTGGCAGCCCAGGTAAATGACCTCCGTGGCAGCTCAGGTAGCGACCTTTCGGCGGACCAGGTGACAGCCGTCGCAGCAGCCCAGGTGGGTGATCTCTGCAGCAGCCCATCTGAATGGATCTTTTGACAGTTGGTCTTGCAGCATCCTGGCACCCTCTCCTCGTTCACCAACATGATAATCGCCTTGGCTGTGTTGTGAAGACGACCGTGTTTGATTTTGATTCAGTACAACACGAGCATTCCGCCTGTTCTTCTTCCTCTTCTGCTTTTGATATTGCTGTCCTTTTATCCTCAATACTCTAGAAAGTTCGAGCTCTCCTTTGCAATACAGCAGCTGACCGTGACTTGGACTTGTTGTACAGCAGAACGTAGAAGAATTGATATGCTGATGCAACCAATTGTCAGGTTGCATTTTCGGCCTGTCTTCTGTATTAGTCTGATCCTTTGTTCATGAAACAGCTTCATTTCCTTATCTTATCTTCAACAACTTCTTCTATGTCCTTTTCAGTATTCGTAAGACCGCTTCCTCTCATCAGTTCCTTCACGTTGACCCCTGCAGCACGTTCATTTCCACTGCTGTCAGTATTTCGAACACCTGTTCAATTCTTCAACTTTCCTGTCATCAGCCACCATCATAAGCTTCATCATCTTCACACGGCTTTCTTTAGCTCATCCTCTTTCTTCATATCGACCCCTGCAGCACGCTCATTTCCACTGCTGCCAGTATTTCGAACACCTGCTCTATTCTTCAACTTCTTCCTCTTCTCCATACGGTTGACTTTCAATTCATCAACTTCGGGTTCGGCGGCTTGTGCCAGTCTACCAGCTTCGCAATTTGAGAATTATCAAATCCCCACGTTTTGGGCGCCATTTGTAGCAAGGTAAAGAAAGAAAAAGAAAGAGAACTGCATCTTGAGGTTCATCAATCACCGCGGTCCACTGTCATTTGGCTGTTGTAGCCGAAGAGAGAAGTATTTGCTGCTGTAAAGACTCGATAGTAGAGCTGGTGATGGGGAACTTGAGAGTCGTTGAAGAGATCCCGAGAGGGATCTTCAGAGAGAGATCCAGACAGTGATGAGATCCTGAGATAGATGTAGATACACCTCAGAGAGAGGTATGGATCCAGATAGGGATCTTGAGATGGAGATCCACCTGGGAGAGATGTAGATCAAAATCCACCTTGCATACAAATACATCTGATGGAAGATGCTTTTTAATTTAGAGGCTTGATGATTCTGTTCATTGTATAGACCATGATGCACGAGATGCTTCTTCGCTGCTCGGATTAGGGATAACGGGATCCGATCAGCTGGGTTTGCGGCACAGATGGGCAGGTGAAGGACAGGGCATTCGAAGTCCCGATGACCACTGCCAAACTTATGGGTGGTAATTACATTGATTAATTGAATGTGATCATTCGTCCAGTCACCCATCCCTATATCACTGGCCTCCCCATTACGAAAATTGCCCACTTAGTTCGTATTAGCGTTGCTAGTTTTAAGTTGCCCTCAAGAATCATTTGTTCGACTGCCGTAACCGAACTCTACCAAATTCCTATCGGCCTTACTCTAAGATTCATGCGTCATCATTCTCACACCCTTGCTCGCATTACGTTCACATTTCATGTATTCACCCAAATTTAATTGGTAGCCCCCGAAATTCCCTCCGATAGTGTTAGGCGTCTTACAAACCATGGTCTCCCCGGCGAGATAAATGTCTCTTTCCGAAATCCAGTGCATGCTCCGCTAACCGGCGACAAAGATACTTATCGCAGGGCCGTCCAGAATAATTGCACCAATATCCACCCTACTAATTTATGGGATTCACTACACGTCCGATAGACTTATAGTACACACATACACGATTTATATCCGACTTATCTCTCTATCCGGGAGAGATTACCTATGCCCTCTTCCGGTCCGCGTGTAACATTCCCGTTCACGACCCAGGGACCACCGTTCATATCCTGGAACTCTCCTCAGGAACTCTCCTTAAACCATGGGATTTACTCTTCAAGGCCTTACGTGTCCTGGAGTACATTCTTCCCTCCCCTGAGGCTGTCCAGTACCGATTAAGGTACCTTTACAAAATAAGTATGAGGACTTATTCGGGACACTACGGCTCGCCTTATCCGCACTTTTGGGTGACTCACCCCTGACCCTCGGCTTCTTGCCTTTGGCATAACTTACTCTCCACTGCACACTGTGCCAATCTTCCCCTTCCCCCTGCCGTAGAAACCTCTCACTGCCTTCTCACCCAGTGTTACCTAAGCGGGAAAACTAACAGTGGCCGGTACCACTGGCGGAAAACGTGCATATGCCCTGCGTACGTGACGGTGTGTCCCTCTTATTATTCCGGTCTGGACTTGGGTTTAGAGAAGTGCATCTGTGTCTCATACAGTCATGCTGGTAAACGTTACGCCATAGGAGGCGGGCAAACAAGCCGTCTGTGCCTCACAATGCCCTGTGCCAATATTGGTGGAGTAATTATTGGCGCTAACTCTCAAGAACGCGAATAACAGAAACGCATCTAATCGTAATCTCAAGTCCTAATTGCTGCTGCACGCGTGAACCTAATCATCAGTTCTCGTATACAATCCTAGCAGACCTTGAACCGCTCTTGATTTCATCAGATGATCTAGAACCAATTAGTACGCACCGATCTGTCGTCTGGTTGTGTTCCACCGTATCATAGTGAATTGCTGAATGCTCAAACGGAAATGACTCCTTGAAACTCGTTCGATAGCTTCTGATGGGCTACTAGTTATCTATACAAATTATCTTTATAGAGTGCCAGAATATTGTCATAGGGGTCCCTAGCTTTTCATAGAAAATATAATTTAAATCATCCTATTAGCAGTAAACAATGCACATCAAACGAAGTGCAGTCCTAAATATCAAATAGCATGTCATATTTAAAATTATGCATTAACTGTTTACGTTCTTATCCCGTTGCAACTTTCCACAACTAACCATGCTCCTACACAATGATCTTCACCTACCGCACGCGCCCCAATTATGGTTAGCCCACTGCCCTACTGTGGCCGCTGCTCCACTCCCGACGCTGCTCTCATGTGCCATCTAGCGGCGCACGGTCCCGCGTCGCGAACGACGATTACCACGGCTGCCGGCCGGCGCCGCGTCGACAGTCGACAGTTGTCAAGGCCGCGCCGCGATGGGCGCGCCATCACTCGCGGTGCAGTACTGGTGTGTGCGGTCTCTTCGGGCCGGTTAGATTCAACGAATGTGTCAGTGAGTGTGAATCTGGTAAAATATCGCTGCAATATCTCCCTGTTCGACATCTCATCAGCTTCATTCCACGTAAGTTTTTTTTTCTAGCTCCGTATCCCCTTCGATCTTTCCCAAAAGATATGATTTTTCTAGTATTTATTCTACAAAAGCACAACGATCGGTACCTATATTAGTCGCATATTAGTTCTAACCACAAACAATTCTACATCTACCTATTACTCGACATTTCGCAACTACAATGACGCAAAGTACAAGGACCATCTAAAGTCGCAAAGTGTCAGACCGTCGACCTCAAACCACTACTCTCAACTCTGCACCTAAGTAACAGAAGAAATTCCGCCGTAAGCTCAAGCATTCATATCTGTTGAAAATCATAACTCATAGCCATATTCATAGATCGATTGCATGAATCAGTCGCCACCTTAAAACATTACATTCCCTGTCAACCGTATTTACCTGTTCACTAATTGATTTCGACTTCGCAATTAATTCCTACAGCAATATTACCAATGATTTCGCAAAGCAACTTTTAGTGAGTACAGCACGAATCTACACCCTTAATTTCACAAACGAATTCCAACCTCAAATCTTAATCGCACCTGACTACCGCCGATAATAAATCGAACGAACCAGCTTGGCCAAACACAAAGACATATTCGTTATTCAATGCTGACACGCATCATGTCATCAATCTCAACGTTCGTGACAATGAGCTGCTTATTCAAATTTTAGCATCTCGCTCCCGGCCTAATCGTGAATTCCGACGGACAATAACGGTTTGCTGGCGACTCTGACATGACCTTCCCAATTCAGATCCTAATATGCTACTAGGGTGTCTGGACCAATAAGTTCAAAGTAATTTAAGTTTTCCAATTCCAATTGAGAGTGCATTTTATGGCAACCGAAAATGTTTGGCAGTCGTCACGGCACGGCAGGCTGGGCAAGGGGGGGGGGGCTAGGATCAGGGATTGAGCAGACTTTTCAACAACACTCACATTCTGGAGTTTCTCTGCGCTTCCGCTTCTCAGTGTGGTCACAAGCGTCGACTGCTGTCCTCGGTTCTGGTTCTCGAACTGAAGAGGCTTCTCGCGGGTGACCCCGGACTGGCGGCGGCTCCCAGATGGCGTCTCCGGCTCCAGCTGTGGACTGTGACTCTCGGCTGCTCGACTGTGATTCCCTCTGGTTGGGTGGCGCACCCTTTTATAGTTGGGGGGGGGGGGGGGAACTGCCACGCCCTTGCGACGTCATCTTCCTCTGCCTTCTTCTGGTGGGTGGGGCCGTAAGATGGCGCCCTCTGTCCTGTTTAGTCACCTTGCTCCTCTGTGCCTGCAATTTTTGGCCGTCGAATCGTCTTCGTGTTGAGTGCTTTATCATTTTAGTAATCGCTGGCATAAAACAATCCCCGAAAGGTTTGTGATTTTCGAGTTTTAATTTTGATTCTTCAATTTCATTTTATTCAAAATTTTGTTTCCTTCCGTTTCGTCTGCCGCCAACGCCCCTGTGACGTCACTCTTGCTCCGCCCACCGTACCGGGGCGTGGCCGTAAGTCAGCGCCTTCTTCCTCTGCGGAGATCTCTGGAACTACCTCATGAGGCCATTGTGAGGTCGGTCACCCGGCTGTTTTGCCAGGTTCACTCACCCTGGGTTGCTGTGCCCGACAAAGGAGGCTGTGTGCTCCAGCCGGCATCCATCCTTGACACTGCTCCATGATCTGTCGACATATCTGACTGATCCAGCGTTATTTGAGGAGGCTCGGATCGCTCATCCTGCGGTAGCTGTCTCCATAGGCGAGCGTCGTAATGAGAGTTTAACGGCTGCCCATTGCGAAGACCTCTGGAACTACAGCGTTTTTGCTTGCCGTAGGATCTTTCTGGTTTTGCCATTCCCTCCGTGGGACTCAGCGCGGCGCAGCTGTTGTGGTACCTGACAGAGTACGTGACAAGTGACAGAGTACCTTAACGTGCTCGCTCGCCGCCGCCGCCGGCCGCAGTTCTGACGTAGCTTGTTGACTCAGCTGTGCCTCGGCGGTTCGTACTGATGTGACCGGCATCGTCTTCTCGCAGATGTGTCTACTGCGGGCTATTCTCACGGACAGTGCTCGTTGAGGGAGTTGGGGAAAAGTGCTGAATGGGGATGGCGGGCCTGGTGACGGGGGGGGGTAGTGAATAATGAGAGGGGAGGAGAGCGCAGCAGCAGCGCTCCGCTCAGCTGTGCGTCACCCGGTAGCAGCGACGGGTGTGTGAATGGAGGGCTAGGCCTGTGACCGGACTGCGAAGGGGGGGGGGGGAACTGCCGGACCAAGCCGTGCCGAAAAGATTCTACGTTAAATGTTAAAGATGTAGCGTGCTACACCTAAAACGCAATTATTTTAGATGACATAGGTTGACCTTGACCCTGACCTTGACATCTGCACATCGTCGAACAACATGCTCCATGATAGGTGGGAGGTAAGACTGGCAAAAAAGGCCGAAATCAAGGTGTCCATAGGCGCGGGAGCCGGGGGGGGGGCAGTGGGGGCAGCTTGCCCCCCCCCAACTCTGGGGCCGTGGGGGCGGTGCCCCCACAGCTTTGAGACGGAATACCACACTTTTTTGCAAATGTTTTCTTTTTTGTTGAAAAAGCCGAGGGGTGAAAATAAGTGGCCTAAAACCGGTGAAAAAAAAAACTAGATTTGGGGGTACCCTAGGTTAATCTCTATTATGGTGTGCCCCCCCCCCCCCCCAGTCGGAAAGTAGTTCCCGCGCCCCTGAAGGTGTCAAAAGCTCACAAGGCCCATAGCCAACGCAAGATGTTGAGAATTGGTCATTTGGTTCATGACATGACCTGACAAATAAGGTCATATCTCCGAAACCAAGAACCACAGAAATTTGAAATTTTCAGTGGACACCAAGAAAGGATAGAGGAGCAGCTATACCAAAAATCAGACTTCTAGCTAAAAAAATGTTGAGTGCAGAGCAGAAAGACTAGGTACCTGGTGGGGGGGGGGTGGCAATCCCCCCCCCCCATGTGCGGGCGAGGGTTAGGTGGTGTTGTCAAGTGACACGGCACATTTCTTTGGGTTTATTAGGCCTTGGAATTAGAATCCTCATTGATTTGTTCATTTCTGTTCTGTCAACACGGTTGCAAAGTCTAAATCAAGAGTACCTAATGAGAGAGCTCAGTTCTAACTATTTGGAACCGAAGGGACTACCGATGGCGACCAACGAAGGTGATGCCACTCGTTGAAATATAATATTTTGTCCACTAACTAAATATTAACAGGCTTTATTTTGGAAAAGTCGAACTATGTAGAGAGAAGCCTGATCATTTTTTCATCTCTTTCATCTCCGTCGACACCATACAGCCAACATACAACACCACAGAAGCAAAACCACAGAAGCCAATCTTCAATCATGCATAAATATCGGCGGAAATAATCATGTTTGGTTCATGGTTGCAGGTTGACCTTAGAATTTGAAATTAGATGCCTATGTGTTCCTCTCAGTACGAGCACCACGCTCTTTTTCTCGCCTGGATTCACGTCAATTAGGAGTGAAACAGAATTACCTTGGATGACTATCAAGCATCACCCTACCCCGTAACCCCGGCCGGCCGCGTTGGAAACGTGATAGGGCGGTGCGAGTTTTTAGAAATTATCCAGCCTCAGCTTCGGGTAAGTTAGGTGAAGAAGCAGCACTTAATGTTGACCTGGCTTTCAACTCTTGAATCGTTAATTCCAAAGCACGTCGAGCACGTTAAAACATGAAACCAGTAAAACGTCTTTTGGGCGAAGAACGAGCGAGCGAGATAGTGAGCCCTGCACGTGCGGAAGATTGAGAGGGTACTTCCAACGGGCATGTGCAAAGCACCCTTTTAACCGGTCGCTAGTGGTGTGCCAAATTTGAACGCAATCGGCCCAGCCGTTCCTGAGATCTGGAAGCGGCATTCTGCACGTGCGCACGTGCAAACGGGGTCCAAAATGATTTTTGCACGGCACCCTACTAACCGGTCCCCAACCGTGTACCAAATTTGAGCGCAATCGGCCCAGCCGTTCTCGAGATCTGGAAACGCCCCCTGCACGTGCGCACGTGCAGTAGCACCCTAAACGCAGCACATGGGAATGCATTGCCTGGTGGGTGCCTACCTGTATGCCAAGTTTCAGCGAAATCGCCCCAGTAATTACCGAGTTACTGAAATGGGAACAAATTTGGCATCTCTTCTTTTTGTATTTTGCACGTGCAGTGGGGGTCACTCACATAGATCAAGAGTATCCGACCTTTGGTAGAAGGGATGCAGCTACCCTATAAAAATTACCGCAAGAAAATCGCTCAAGCCGCTGCTGAGATATGGGCCTCTCAAAATCATCACTTTCGCAAAACTGCTTGAACACCCTTGACTGTTATCGTGGCACGTGCCACGACGGTCACTGAGATGTTTCAAAAGTAGCCAATTACGGGGTAGAAGGGATGGGGCTACCCAGCAAAAAGACCGCAGGCCAATCGGTCCAGCGGTTAAGCTGAGATATAAGCCTCTCAAAAGCGTTACAGGCCGGGCCGGGCCGGGCCGCGCCGCTCATACTGAGATTTTTCCGTTATATTGAAAAGACTTCGCTGCGCTCGCTGCGCTCGTAACGACAGTGTCACAATGAGTTCCAGGGATTCCAACTTCTTGGGTTCCATAGGGTGAGCTCCCGTATCGCTGCCTGGTATGGGAGACAGCTTCGTTTACACTGCCTACAAAACACGAGTAGGTATAAAGCATTCCAATAAAGCAATGTTTAATAACTGCTGGCATTGTGACGGTGATTGGCTGGAGAAACTCAATGCTGACGAATGCTCATTAATACCAAACCTCTGATTGTTAATGAGCGTCGTTGGTGACGACCAGGTTCGTGTCTCCAAAATAGTTCGACGTCCGGCATTCGAGGACCTTTTTTGGCCTGGTCACCGGACGTGCCGGTCCGCACAAAAACCGGACGGTATGTCACTCATCTTGCCCCTTCCTTTGGCTGTCAGTGGGGTCATTCCAGGGTGCCCAGTGCGCCAGTGCTCCTCCGATAATATGTTTATGAGAACAGATTGGTCCCCGTCCCGCCTTCATTGAACTGGCATGTCCGGTTCTTGTGAACACCAACCCGTTCTGTTTTTGATAGTGGCCACCTTTTTACCATTGACCTCCGACCACCCTGGTCCTGCATGTAAAAGCGCGTGCTTGATGAGTACTGAAATTCGTTATCAGACAACGCTAGTTTTTTGTTTCTGTGAATTTAATGCCTCTTCATTCTTTAAATAGGCCGATCGTTCCGATGCCCGGTTTATCTATTATATAGCCATTAGTCGGCATTTGTGGTAGCGCTTGTTTGCGTACCTACTGCATACCTACAGCTGTGACGTGTTGTAAGTGAATACACATATTTCTATTAAGTTTCGCGTTGTTGCTCCTTCGAGATACCGATTCACTGGCGAAACATCCATTTATAGAAGTCGATTAGAGCTGTCTTTGGACAGATGCGACTCTGGCTATTGATGATCGTAGTTAACTGCGCTGGCGGCGGCGTGCATTCGCTCGGTCAGTGGTAGATATCTTGCTACCGGTCACAGGCATTCGGATAATTCGCAGCTACCTCGTATGCGGGTGATTAGGCATTCACCATCGTTACACCTTGCTTTTGAATTATTTCGCTCATCCTCAATTGCTCGATTGGACGACGTATCCAAAACCTCCTCCAGAACCTATCCAAGTCGAAACAGGGCAGATCGGACTGTATGTACGTACCTACATACGCGCGTTGCTGACTGACAGAGACCTTCTGAGGTGATATTTGTAATTTTATAAAACCGTGACCATTTCATGGCTGCTGTGTAGATACGTGGCAAAAAGCATCGTCTGGCTAAAACTTTTTAACTTTAGTGGTTCTTAGTGATACGTCCTTCAAATCCGGCCATTAGGGGAGACCCGGGAGGTATGGGCCCCCTGGAGGTATGGGCCATCGCAATTTTGAAGAAGTGTTGCGTATTTTTACACATTTGACGGCGTTAACTGGTAGCAGCCATTCCGTTATACATATTACATCCCACGTGATTTTCAAAACCTTTCTCAGTCTTCTTTGGCAATGAGCGGTGATAAAGCGTTTTTGCCCTCTTCGAGTAAAAGACGGTAGATACAGAATATTTGTGATAAATTTGAACCAGACTCGTTTTATGATGTCAGACCATCGCTAATGCAAATAAAGCATGCAAATTAAGACTTGATAGACAGTATGAAGCTTTCTGGCAAGATTATGAGGTGAGATACTATGCACATTATGGCTTCCTAACCGGGAGGTTCGGGCCACCCACCCCCGGTGATCCTAAATAAATAAAAAGATGCTTTCATTGAATGTCCCCGTCAATAACTTTTATTTTTGTCGCGCAAGGTCGAAAATTTAGCTTCAAATTTCATTCGAACAGAAAAATATTGTTGATCTTATTTCATGGTGCATGATTGAGTTTACCAAAATACATATGGGCCCAAGTGACCTCCATGAAGCAAGCTGTTGGCCGCTTATTCGGTTCCTGGGCTCTAAGAGATCAAGGTAGATACCAGCTACGAGTATTATTCTCATTGTCGAGACAAGAATATGAAACATGGCACCGGCCCAAACCTCCCGGGCCATGGCCCATACCTCCCGGTGTATTTTGATGGATCGAAAAAGCACATGATTTATTAAAAGTTATCTCGAGACAAAATGGTTGATCCCAGATGCCTAATAGCAGGCACACTTTGCAGGCGAAAGGCAATTTCACGTACACAGAGTGAAAAACCGAGTCTAGCCACTGCCCACTGAAAGTAAATTGCCTTTTCACAAAACCGGCCCATACCTCCCGGGTCTCCCCTAATTAGATTTTCGGAGCATCTCACGGTACGACTCAGTCGTACCGCGAGAGTCGACTTCTGGACCAGTGCAAAAATCCAGAACTGCCACCTTCCCGCTGTGTCTTTTTGCTTGTTGTGATGTTTTATGGATTGGACTTGGTCGTGGTCGTCGATCGAAAATGTGCAAAATGTCGGTATCCGCATCAGCGATACTACGTGATACGGGCTGGCACAAAGTGATCTTGCGTGGCACACACGGTATGTGAGTGGCGGAACTAGGTTGCTCTTTCAGGTGGCTCCTCTAGGAGACGGACGTGGCCCAAATGATGATATTGTCACCAATGATGGCATTGGTGTCAATGTGCTTTCGTGACATCAACAAAAATTAGGATCTGGTAGCTCTCATCTTCTTTATCCCATGCATTCAACACATTGAACGAGTAGTTTTGTTGGATTTACCTACCGCGTGTGCCTCCACTCGAACGAGAGGGAACTCTCTCTCTCTCTCTCTCTCTCTCTCTCTCTCTCTCTCTCTCTCTCTCTCTCTCTCTCTCTCTCTCTCTCTCTCTCTCTCTCTCTCTCTCTCTCTCTCTCTCTCTCTCTCTCTCTCTCTCTCTCTCTCTCTCTCTCTCTCTCTCTCTCTCTCTCTCTCTCGCGATCTCGCTCTCTCTCTGTTCCGTCCACTCCCCTTTCCTCCTCTCCAGACCTCTTTCTTCTGTCCTCGCTTCTTGTTAGGATCTTATGTCCCTGTCGGCCCTGTGTGACTGTGTGACGGTTACACCTTTTTTCAATCCGAATCGGCATCCGTTCATTCAAATACGGCAGCGGGCACCTTATCTCGACAGGCACTCCAACAACTCGACACTTGAGCACACATTTCGACACGTTTCACGAATTTAGACTAGCATCTGTTGATATTCGACCAGGGTCATTGAACAATAGCAGGGGCATTTAATATCGACAAAGGGCATTCTGTTTTGTCATATTGCATTTTACGTCGGCAGCTTACAGACAAGCTAGACAATGGTCAATTTATCTCATCAGTGATTTAAGCAACTCTTATCTTTTTTGGAAAGGCATTTTAAGAATGTGCGTTAAAATGTACCACGGTACTGTAAAGAGACACTCAATATGGGCGCTTGGTTGCTAAGTAACCACACCTTTTTCAATCCGAACCGGCAACCGTTCATTCGAATACGGCAACGGGCACCTAATTTCGTCAGTCGCTCTGGAACCTTAACACCGGTTCGTCCCTAACATCAACCGCTTCCGGCACACAAGCTGACCTCACTCGAGGTCACCATCCTTGCGTCACTCTGTGACAATGTGGAAGCACTGGCGAATCCAAAGGGCGACGGGGGTCATTCGGGGCCACGCTCCAGGCGAATCCAAAGGTTGACGGGGGTCATTCGGGGCCTCGCTCCTTTCAACGCATCTAAAGTTGACAATGTTTTAGCCGTATTTCTTGCATGAAAAACAAAAATATTGATTTTTTCATTTGTGTCGATCTGTCGACACATTGTGAGTGGCGCTGACCGCCAACGCGGATGGTTCAGGTCTGCCGAGATGGGAATGGGCGTGTCACCGGAGAGCGGCAACAATGTTTGCAGGACGGCGGTTTGGTCAGTCATGGTCAACTGTATTTCTGGACAAAAAAAAAAACTGCCCTCTGGAAAGGTGGAAACCCTACGGGCTGACCCATCGATCGCTTTGGCTGCATATCCGTAGCGAGACAGTTTTATACCGGCGCCTTGTCAGCCGCCGCAGCTCACCGGTCACTGGTAGACACCCAATGATGCTTCCTCCGCATGATCCTCTCATCTCACGACTCTGACATGGCTTGCTAGTCTACTCACCCTCCATTCACAGAAGAAAAAAAAAACGTTCAGACCTTAAAACCGCGGCCTTGGCGTATTTTGTGTTCCATTAACCAAGGGAAGTCTAACAAAAGGATGAAATGCCATAAATTCAAGTGGTAAGCATTGGAAATACATCAATATACAAAATGTCGTATAAAATTTGCTTAATTTTGCTTGTTATAACGGCAACGAAACTGAATGACCATTGCCATTGTAAAATGAAATTTGCCTTTTTCCAATGCCCGATGTCACAGCCCTATGCCGTGTGCCGAAATCCATTGGCCAGTGTCGGAACCACACTCAGTGTCGAAATTAAATGCCGCATGTCACGCCTCTGCACTATGCCGAGTTTGGAGCGTGGTTTGTCGAAAGCGCACTCCGGCTGACGTTCCTAATGCAGATCTGCCGAAACTAACTGACCGGATGCCGATTCGGATTGAGAAAAGGTGTAGTGCGACTTGACCTGACTTGACCTATCGTGATTGACGCGGCATGAACCGACCTGACGTGACCATATTCACCTAACGTCACCTGGCCTTCGTGGTCACCTGGCCTTCGTGACTGACGTGACCTGACCGAATATGGCTGGGTCTGTCGTGACTACTTGTCTAACCTGACCTGATTTAACGTGATTTGGTTTGACCTATCTACCCTAGTTGACGTAGTTTGACTTAACTTGCTTTAACATGATTTTGTTTGACCTGATCTGCATTCACATGATTTGGTTGGACCTACCCTGGTTTGACCAACTACCCTGGTGTGACCTGACCTGGTTTGACCTGATCTGTTTCGGCCACCAGGAGGAGGGCGACCCGGCAGCGCGCGGCGGGGACCGCGCACGAGGCCGGGGCGCGCGCAACTAGCCGGCCGGGCAGCACGGCCTGTGGCGGCGGGCGTGCCCGGGCCGGCCGGCAGCTCGTCCCGGACGGAGCCGACGCCAGCCCGGACCGGCTATGACCGCGCCGCCCAGCGGGCGCACCCGCAGCCGGTGCTCCAGCGACGGAGGACGCTGCGAGAGCGTGCTAATCCAGAGACTGAGAAAGGCAACGCGCTAATCCAGAGACTGAGAAAGGCTCGGCTATGGTAATCCAGTGACTGAAAATGATGGAATTCGCTTATCCAATGACTGAAAAGTGCGGATTCAACTATCAAATGACTCCGAAACAGACGTGGACTTATCAGCTTGTGATTGGCGCTGTTTGGACTCACCAGTGCGGTGACATATTATAGTATTGAGGACTCGCCACCCGGGGGCTGAGCATGGTAAAGTGCAGTAATCGCGTAAAGAGCAGCCGTATCGGCCCGCTGTCTGCTTTAAAACATACAGACTGACGTTAACATGTCCAGGAAATCGGAGTGCGTGTATTGTGGCGCTGTGCTGAAATGGGGTGCGTTGCTGGAGGGTTTATATGCCAGAATGCCTGGCAGCAGATGGTGTGATTTAACCGGCGGATTCGCTCCGGTCCAGAGTGGAACGCTCGTTTGTTATCCGTTGCTTGTCTGATCAGTCTGCCTGCTGGGCATGGCGAGCTTCTATAGAGTATTGTTTGTATAACCCCGGTAGAAGGGTGGGGCGCCCTAGTCTGGGACACATCTAGATTTGGTACAGGTTGCACTCACGCAAAGCTTCAGCGCAATGTGGTCGGATGTGCGTTTCTGTTGGTTTTTGGGTGACCTTACCTCCCAGCAAACAGTCTAGATGCTTTGGGGACATCATATCTACTTTGGCAATGTTTTTGGTTATGTTTCCTAATGATTTTCATTGTGAGTGTAATGTGCATGCTTGTAAAAAATGAAAATTCATATAGCGCAAACCAAATTGTCAGTATGCTGTTGTTGAATCTGTTAAATAATGTTCGCTGCCTACGAGCATATATGGAAACGAATTAGGTGACTGTTACTGTTAAAAGTCGTGCCGGCAGGGTCGCTAGTTTTCACATGTACGCTATACATGTCATCTAACAGTTTTCACACTCCCGTCTGTCTGAAAGTGGGCTCGGGCGGGCGCGGCGCCTTCTGGCCCGAGCCCGGCCGAGCTCCAGCCTGTCCGACTGTCTGTTCGCGTGTCTGCTGTCCTGTCTCTGTCTCCTCCGCGCTGTGGGGTATCGGGAAATACAGCCGAGGTCGGTGGAACTCGCCTAGTGCGGCCGCTCGGGTCGGGGGGTTAGAGGGGGTCACGGTGCTCGGGTCGGGGTCACGGTGTTCGTGTCAGAGGAGGCTTAAGAGTATCTGACGGGAAGAAAGCTGTCACCGTAGAGCTCCCGAAAATCAGCTGTAGGTATAGGTGATCGAATGCTTGGCGAGATTTTAGTACTTTATTTGCTACCGTGAACAGGCGCGACCCAATCATACACTTCGTCACGTAAAAGTTAGAGCATAACAAGTCAAAAAGGTCTCATTTGCACAACTCTAGTAGGGCTAAGAAACGCCGATACGCACTTCGTCGAAGAGTATCGATTGGTGAAGGATCACAGCTGGGGTCGCCTATTCTTAAGGATTCGCTTGGCATGACACACGACAAAGTGTTCCATTTCCATGCGTTGGTTTAAATAATTAAGGTGTGTGCTGCGTGATCTAATGTGTCAAATAGGCTCCTATTTCATAGAGTTTACAATCAGCTATATTTAAAACTTGTGAGGGACCTTCCCAGTCGCATCGCATGGCTCCAGTCTCCAGGCAAGATAGTACTGCCAAACTTGAGCAATGAGCGCTTGTGCGCGCTATGCCGCTATCACAATATGTTCATGCATAGGTACAAAACGATTGCGTTTTAGAAAAAAAAAAACGGTCAAACCAATTCCGTATCGAACTATTAGCATTTAGAAATTGCATGAGTCCATGACACAGGTCCCAGAGCGTACATAAGAACAAGAAAGGAAAGGTCACCAGTGAATTTATAACAAAGGATCATGTCGGGTGGTAATGTATGCCAAGAGTCCATGTGAAACAATGAAACAGCAGGTGTAGGTACTCTTCAGTACGACAGACGACTTGGGCCAGCCTTATGTTTGAGGTCTATGTTTATATTTGACGTTTGGCAGCTGGCACATAGGATAATTGACAACCCCCGTGCACACCCAGTCGTTCCATTCTGCGAACTGGAAGTTGGGCGGCTGGTTTCTGATCTCCACGCAGTGTTCGTTGCCGCCGTTGTTGTCGGGGTTGCCTGTGGCCCAGGTCTGGCCCTCTGTGGCCGTCACCGGACGGCCGTCGGCGCCCTGGAACACGCCCTCCTCCTGGCGGTCGGTGATGCCCAGCCAGACGCCCTCGAGGCCGGCCAGGCCGCCCACACACAGGTTCTGGTCGCGGGTGCGCGGCACGGCCAGGATGGCGCCCACGGCGGCGCAGTCCAGCTCCGCCTGGCCGTACTCGACCGGCACGTGCAGGCGCGCGTAGCACCGGCCCGCGCACGCGATAAAGCCCGACGGACAGTTGTACCGCCAGTACGGGTCCTGAAAAGGCAGCGATGTTCACTTAAAATACAGATCAGAACGTCATGCCATGCCATGACATGCCAATCATGTCAGAATGATTATCCTCGTACAAAACGGTTCATTCACATTTGTGATGGGATAGCACACCAGATATGACTTTTTAACAAATTCATCTGGGAACCGATTGAATTTCTTCCCATTTCTGAACGTAGTCAGTCTCGAGAGTGTCGCGCGTCGGTGCGGTGGATTCATCAAGCCCGACTGAGGTAGAGCTGCTAAATTTGAGGGTGACCGAACCATTTGACCTGGGGGATGGATGAGGATGTCAATTGGTTCGGTCACTCAGTTTTAGCACCCCCAACCTGGGGGATGTATAGGTAAGGATGTCCAACGGTTCGGTCACTCAAATTTAACAGCCCTTCCGCAGTCGGGCTTGGTTGATTCACCA
Source organism: Amphibalanus amphitrite (assembly GCF_019059575.1). Classification (NCBI taxonomy): domain Eukaryota; kingdom Metazoa; phylum Arthropoda; class Thecostraca; order Balanomorpha; family Balanidae; genus Amphibalanus; species Amphibalanus amphitrite. Next base: position 121,272 of record NW_024882999.1, on the reverse strand, counting down.
CACCGATGCGCGGTACTTTTAAGACTGGGTGTACATAACTTATACATACCTTCACCTACCTACTTGACTCAAATACTACGCATGATATTATTTCTTTTTCGGCCGTTATCGAACGTTTATTGGCCTCTGATAATCACTAATTCATATTCTGCCCACTAGGCACTATGGCTGCTCACCTCGCCTCCGCACAGGAAGTTGATGCACTTGGACCTGCCCACACAATGTGAATCCTTGGAGCACAGGCAGCCAATGTCCCGACGGTTACCATAGCAGTGCTGCAATGTCACAACGTTGTTGTTATAGGATAGAACTAGAAGTGTCAATGCACATAATACACATATGTGTTTTAACCATACAGTATACCTACACACATACATGCATAGGGGAAAGTGGGGTAAGACGGGCACCTTAACTTGGAGCCATTTTTCGGCCGGTTAGAAACATCATATAGAAACGGGAAACTGAGTGAAAACCTTTTTTAGACATTTTACTTCCATTTGCCAGAAGATGAGACTTAGACCTGATTCAACAAATAAACCGCAGCTATTTTTGCAAAACCTTGCAAAAACCCGTCTTACCCTACCCCATGGGGTAAGACGGTCACATGGGTAGGGCAAGACGGCCAGCTTCTTTCACCGACCAGCACATCTCGCAACAAATGCCCGAGATTAGCCGCATTGCATTGATACAGTCGCTCGTTGGTCTCAAGTGCTTCAGAAATGGCAGTATGTATACGAGATTCGTGCAGAAGGCGTATGCTCGCATATAGGCCCTAGTTCAGAAGCCATGTAGATTGTAGAACCGTTTTTCACATTCATTATTCGAGAATAAACTGTGCCGAAGGAATATTGTTAAAGGGACACTCCCACCTTAACATTAGTTTTGAGTTGAGATAGCCAAATTGGTGGCCATGGCCTGCAAATACCGGTTTGGGCACTCACAACATCGACAAATGCTTTAATTCGGAGATATGGAATTTCAAACTTGCAGTTTTCGGATTCTAAGGGGCTAGTGCATTGGTATGCCCCCTTAGAATTTGTGACGTCAGCGGAGATCTAACGATTTTTAAATCTTTTACTAAAGCGTTTGGTAGCACGCGGTGGTATATGCGGCTTTGCGCGCAACAAATGCCGCACTTTCAAATAAAGTCGCTAGGAACAGCGGAGATCCCAAAAAGTAAACAAAAGTAAAAGTCTAATATCTTGAAAACCGGTGAATATTTTTCGATGAAATTTGGTAGATATTCGTTTTCGCTCTTTCTGAACCGAGCGACATCACTTTCGTGCCAATTCATTAACTTTTTTGAAGGTGGGAGGGTCCCTTTAACCCGGCAGTTGCTGGGGTATTTCGCCACCCACCGTTTGCTGGGGGGGGGGGGGGCGTTAAACGCACCCAGCCGATAATTCGAGAACCAATAGGCGCAGCGAAACGCACGAGGCGGCAAACGAAAGAACGCGACGAGACGCTTCAGATGAGTACTTTAAAGTTGAATTTTGAGGTCACAGGTCGGGTCAAGGTCAGGTCAAACACCTGAAATCGGGCTTTCAGTAGCATGGACTTCAGGACTTCGCAATGAGCGCCTCTCGTCATAAACTCTGTCAAAACGGTGCACAATCCATCATATAAGGCCTACAAGAGTGTCAGCCCCATGTAGGGGTTAGTCAAGCATAGGTCAGGGTCAAGGTCAGGTCAACCGGGTAGGCACATATCCCCGAAAATCAAAACTGATATTCGCAGCCTGTGACACATGTTTTATGGGTAATTTGGGGCGTAGAACACGATGGTGACATTCATTTTATCATATGTGTACGTGTTTGGCTCAAAAAGTTCAATTTAAGAAATGTATGTAGGGCGTTGCCTGGGGCAAGACGCCCCAGATAATTTATTTTGCTACATAACTGTTGTCCCACATCACCTGGAAGGCCAAATTTGTGCTCAATGCGTTCTTTGGACATTTTACTTTGAATTCCACCCCTCAAATTCATTCACTTATGATCGAACTCCCAGCTAGGAAGTGATTTGTGAAGCAACTGCAAATGGGGCATTTTGCCCCAACCCCAGGGCAAAACGCCCCACGGCCTGGGGCAAGAAGCCCCATACTCTGGATCGAAGATTAAACGTGCTAGTTGACTAAATCTTATATGAGAGGCCCGTTAGACCTTGGGAGGCACGGCACTGAAGAAGTTAGCACCTTCCATCCTGTCAGGTGTTCAGCTATGACACTATTGTATGTACAGGTTTTTCACCTGCCTCATAAGGCCAAATAATAAATTATTGCAATGCAAATGTTAACAAAATACTTCCTTCACCATTAATTTGCTGAGAAAAGCACATAAAATTGCATAGAAACTTACTGTTCGCCAGTTACCGAGCATTAGGAAGTGGGTATTCGGTACAACACATGAGGTAAAACGCCCCATGGGGCTTTTTGCCCCGCGACCTACTGGGGCGTTTTACCCCATCACGTGGTTCGGTCAGAGAACAACGCCTTGCACTCCAGCAAGAGATAATTTAAAACGGACCAACCCATTATTATAAGCGTTGAACACTAGCTGTTCAAAATACATACAAGTCGTTAACCTGATGTGGACCATAAAAGAACGCCATGATGCATAATCTGACTACAAAACATAAAAATCACTCAAATTTTTGGCTATATCTCCCTAAAGAGTCATCACAATTTGTTCCCAGTCTGCTCATATAATGATCATATAGTGCACGTTTTATAGAAGAGAGGATGTTTCCCCAGAACCTTGTCAGTTCCGAGAAACATCGGTGAGGCGTTTTACCTCGGCGGGGCGACTTGCCCCGGTCTACCCTACCTATCATGGTCGTGAAGTAGTCACGAGAAATTGCCAAGATTCAGATCAAGATTTTGGCAAATGCGAAACGATAATCAATAATCGAAGATAGCCATTTGATTGTTCATGGTATTGGCAGTCTAATGCCGTTTACGGCATGTCTATATGTCTATTCTGTGATTTTATATGATTTTTTGAACATATGCCATTTCTGGTCGAAAACTCAGAAATCATGGCGTCACTAAAACCTCGATATCTCAAAAATTTTTCCGACCGATTTTTTTTTTGAAATTTTGTCACAATAGACTTCAATCAATTCCCTACAGGTACCCAAAATTTGGCGCGCCTGCGGAGCGCCGTTTTTATGCTATAGCCCGGCGAAAAAGTGGGGGCGTTTAACGCCCCCCCCCCCCCCAGCAACTCGCGGGTTAACATGTCTGTGAGTATCGCAATCGAACATATTCTTATTAGAAATGCTTCTTTTTTTCCTGCAGCAACAAAAATATTTTCACCATTACAGACCCATTGGATTCATAGTTGCCCGTCTAACTCAAGGTCAGAATTTCAGCACGATTTTTCTCTGTGGACAATTTGATGCAGACAAAGCAAATCCGCGGTAAATGAGCACTGGTGGCATATGAGTGTACCACAAGTGAAATTTTTAACTCCATAGTGCTGCACACAAAAGCTTGCACAATACATTATGGATGTTTTGAATGAAATGAGCAGTGGCGTATCCAGGGGGGAGGCCAAGAGGCCATGGCCTCCCCCTTTGGCATCAAGCATGCAAGTGGGCCGTTTGGGTCACTTGAGTGCAGTGACGTACCTAAGGGGGGCCACGGGGGCCCTGAGGGACCCCCTGGTTACCTGAGGGTCCCCCAGTCACCTGAGGGGCCCCTGGTTATCTGAAGGGCCCCTGGTTACCTAAGCGGCCCCTGGTTACCTAAGGGACCCCTGGTTGTCTGAGGGGCCCTGGCTGTCTGAGGGACCCTGGTTATCTGAGGGGCCCCTGGTTATCTGAAGGACTCCTGGTTACCTGAGGGCCCTGGCTATCTGAGGGGCCCCTGGTTACCTGAGGGACCCTTGGTTATCTGAGTGGCCCCTGATTACCTAAGGGGCCCGTGATTGCCTGAGAGCCGCTGGTTATCTGAGAGGCCCCTGGTTACCAGAGGGGCCTCTGGGTATATGAGGGGCCCCTGGCTATCTAAGGGGCCCCTAGCTACCTGAGGGGCCCCTGACCCCTTGGGTGGCCCCTGGACAGTGACCTGAAGAAACCCTGGTCACCTGAGGGGCCCATGTTTACCCGGGGAGTACCTGGTTATATGAAGGGCCCCTGCAGTCACATGAAGGCCCTTAGTTACCCGTGGCGCCCCTGGTATAACCGGCCCCTGGTCATCAAAGGGTCCCCTGGTCACCTGGTGGGCCCCTGGTCAATTGAAAGGCCCCTGGTCACCTGAGAGGCCCCTGATCACCTGAATGGCCCCTGATCACTTGGATTCAATGGTATAGCCAGGGGCGAGGGGGCACGTGTCTGTTATAGGGTTTAGGGTCCACTCGGGCCCGAGAGGCCCTGCGGTTCCAATTGGCGGCAGAGGGCCCGCGCTGGCAACGCTTCAACTGGAAAGGAGACCACAGGGCTTGTGAGAACACCCCATGGGCTCTTGTGAAGCCACACTTGTCTCCAGAAGGGCCCCACGCCGGGTTCTGAGGGACCCTTGTTGGCCAATGAGGGATCAGCTGTAAGGGCCCCATACCCGTTTGCTATGGCCCCACGGCCCACACCGTGTTTCTGAGGGCCAGCACAACTGGGCCTGCGAGGGCCTTCACTGCCACCTCTAAGGGTCCCACACCAGTACCTCCTAAGGGCCTACTTCCGTGGCTCTGAGAGCCCGCACACCGGCGCCTCCGAGGGCCCTATGCCAGCGCATCTGACGGTCACTTACCCGCGACTCTCAGGGCCTCTTACCGGCCTCTGAGGGTCCCTTGCCGGCCTATGAAGGGCCACAGTAACTTTCAGGGCCCTACACACGCCTATGATGGCCCCCACCAGTTCTTTAACCCGCGAGTTGCTGGGGGGGGGGCGTTAAACGCCCCCACTTTTTCGCCGGGCCATAGCATAAAAACGGCGCGCCGCAGGCGCGCCAAATTTTGGGTACCTGTAGGGAATTGATTGAAGTTTATTGTGACAAAGTTTCAAAAAAATCGGTCGGAAATTTTTTGAGATATCGAGGTTTTAGTGACGTCATGATTTCTGAGTTTTCGACCAAAAACGGCATATGTTCAAAAAATCATATAAAATCACAGAATAGACATACAGACATGCCGTAAATGCCATTAGACTGCCAATACCATGATCAATCAAATGGCTATCTTCGATTATTGATTATCGTTCCGCATTTTCCAAAATCTTGAACTGAATCTTGGCAATTTTTCGTGACTACTTCACGACCATGATACATGAATTTCTTAAATTGAAGTTTTTAAGCCAAACACGTACACATATGATAAAATGAATGTCACCATCGTGTTCTACGCCCCAAATTACCTATAAAACATGTGTCACAGGCTGCGAATATCAGTTTTGATTTTCGGGGATATGTGCCTACCCGGTTGACCTGACCTTGACCCTGACCTATGCTTGGCTGACCCCTATATGAAGCTGATACTCTTGTAGGCCTTATAAGATGGATTGTGCACCGTTTTGACAGAGTTTATGGCGAAAGGCGCCCATCGCGAAGTCCTGAAGTCCATGCTACTGAAAGCCCGATTTCAGGTGTTTGACCTGACCTTGACCCGACCTGTGACCTCAAAATTCAACTTTAAAGTACTCATCTGAAGCGTCTCGTCGCGCTCTTTCGGTTGCCGCCTCGTGCGTTTCGCTGCGCCTATTGGTTCTCGAGTTATCGGCTGGGGGCGTTTAACGCCCCCCCCCCCCCCCCAGCAAACGGTGGGTGGCGAAATACCCCAGCAACTGCCGGGTTAAGCCCCAAGGCCCCCACAACGGCGCCTGTGAGGACCCCACACCAGCGCATCTGACGGCCTTTCACCGACACCTCTGAAGGACCAACACAGGTGACTCTGAGGCGCTCGCTCGCTTCACTTCCTCATAAAATACCGTACATTTTATGCACACTTCCACAGATAACAGTAGTACTACTGTTATCAGTACTACTGTTATCTGTGACACTTCTCATGCAAAAAAAAAATTACCTGCCAATTTTCCACATTTTCTCAGGGCTTAGACAGACAGACAGACAGACAGACAGACGGACAGACAGACAGAGGGGCCCGTCTGCAAGGGGGACCGGACCCATTGTGCCCAATCCCCTCATCGAAAGGTTCTGGATACGCCCCTGGCTGGGTTGACAGTGGCCCCGGGTGACCCGTGGGCCCCTTCGAGAGCAGGTGGCCCCTTCCTGGGCGAAATCCTGGGTACGTGCATGCTTGAGTGTCCCAGGAGAAACGACCTTTAGGGCCTCATCCGAAGTACTGGCCCAAGCATAAATAAAGTCAAACTGCGTCAAACTATCTTAAAATGCCATTTGATGGCCCTCATAAGCCAGCGTAGGGCCCTCAGAGGCCATGGCCGAGCCCCCAGAGGCTAGCGTGGAGCCCTCAGAGGTCGCTTTGGCGGCCATAAGGATGGTTCTGCGACACCTGAGCGAACGTCATTTCAGCCAACGACATTTAAGCGAAACATTTTCAGCGATTATCAATTTAAGCGATTGGCTTTTTCAGCGATTGTCAAGTCGGCGAATTCAATCACAGCGATTATCAACTTTAGCGAGGACCAGAATCAGCGAAACCAGATTGAGCGAATATATGGTGGTCAGTGGGAGACCAATTGAGCGATGCAGTTACAGCGAATGACAGAACGCGACGAAAGTCAGTCATTTGCTACTTTTCGGAAATTGTTGCACCTCTTTACGCATCATTTGAATTTTAAAGACACATATGTACATCGGGCGACCAACAAGGGGTGCATGGGAGGGAAAGGAGGCGGGCAAAATTTGAATTGAAAATGTGGAACGTAAGAGATAGGGCGACGGAAGGAATGCCAAGGACCAATCATAAACTAGAGAGATGGCACAGGGGAATCCAGTCTATGTTTCAGGGACCTCACCCAAATATCTGGACATTCGTATGGTGCTTGGGGTAAGAACAAATTTTACAACATGGGGAACTGATCCAAATTCAAGCGGGGCAATTTCGCGAAAAAAGCAAAAGCAATATTGATCTCTGAACAAACGTTTGGTCACCATTATTGACAAAGAGCAGGGTGGCGTAGGGAGGGGGTGAAATTGAACCGTTGGAAATTTTGACAAATGTAGCATTAAATTTGGAGCTCAATGGCTGACCTTTCAAACGCGCGACATCCGCCATCCCGTTCCGGATAACCATGAGAAATTCTGGAAACATTCGTACGGATACGCTCGCAAAAGAAAAAAATCCACCGTTACAGGACGATGAAATGTTTCGCTGAACTGACAGTCGCTCAAATTGTAGTCGACGAAATAGATGTCGCTGAAACATAGCTTTCGCTAAAATTGATAATCGCTATATTTGATAATCGATGAACTTGATAATCGCTGAATTGCCATTCGCTGAAAATGGTTCGCTCAAATGACGTTCGCTCAAATGACACTCGCTAAAGTCGCTCGCACCGCATAAGGATGCTTAGACTTGAGCGTTGGACCCTTTGACGCTGGCATAGAGCCCTTAAGAGCCAGCGTTCAGCCCTCTAAGGCCAGCGTGGGACCCTCTAAGGCCATTGTGAGGCCTTCTAAGGCCAGTGTGGGACCCTCTATGTCCAGCGTGGGGCCGTCTATGTCCAGCATTGGGTCTTTTAAGCCCAGAGACATGGGGCCTTCTTAGGTCAGATTGAGGCCCATTGGCCACAGAGACAAGCTTGGGGCCCTCTGAAGACAATTTGGAGCCCTTTTAGGCCAGAGTGGGCCCTCTGAGGCCAGCGTGGGGTCATCTGTCATCTGACTTCAAACTTCAGAGGCTGGTGCTGGGCCCTCAGAAGCCAGCGCGGGCCTTCATAGGCTGGCGTCGGGCCATTAAAGGCCACCTCGAGGGCCTCGGCAGTCACTCTTCAGACCTCATGCATGTTTGGGCCCCCTGAGGCCCTGAGGTAGGAGTGGCCCTTAGGCGGGCGTGGGACCCTCAGGGGGCATCATGGGCTTCTAGAGACCGGCGTGGGTTCGAGAGCGGCATAGGGACATCGGAGACTGACTCAAAGGCTTCCAAGAGCCAGCGGGGGGGCCTGTGAGGTCAGCCATAGCATGGGTCTCCTTAGGCCATTGTGAGGCCCGGAGGCCAGCGTGGTTCACTCTGTTGCCGGTGTGGGGCTTTCAGAGGCCAGAATGAGCCTTCAGAGGTCGGAGTGAGGCCAATGTGGGCGACATAGAGCCATCAGAGTCTAGATCAGAGCTCAACCCGAGTCGGGCCCTTCTAAAGTTAAGGGTATCAACCCCCAACCAGCGCAAGAAGAGATTGAAGCTGCCCTTTGAAAAATGTTTCAATCTTTAAAAAAAATTGACAAAAACATTTTGCTTTTGATAATCTTCAGTTACCCTAGCGACGACCAAAGCAAAAAAAAAACTATGCCTACTGCTGAAATAAATTGTACGCTACAGAGCTATCGATATCGATGACTTTTTCACGTTTTAACATTCTTTTTTAGATTGCCGAGTGTGCCTAAAAAGGCTCTCTCACACGGCGAAAGTGGCAAAGAACCGCACCTGGGCGTGAGTTAAGTACGCTACTACTGGGGCCCCTAAGGCAGGGGTGGGGCCCCTTGAGCAGGTTTGGCCTCCCCCTTTTCAAGATCCTGGATACGCCACTGGAAATGAGTGTTTTAAAGAAATCAAAACCAGTATAGCGCCTTTTGGGGCGACTAACGGAGCGAGCGACAGGGTGAGCCTTGCACGTGCGAAATTTCGAGGGGGTACCTCCAACTGACTAGTGCACGGCACCCTACTAACCGGTCTCTAGCGATGTGCCAAATTTGAGCACAATCGGCCTAGCCGCTCTCGAGATCTGGAAGCGGCACCCTGCACGTGCGCACGTGCAGAATGGGTCCCAACTGACTTGTGCACGGCACCCGACCCTACTAACTGGTCCCTAACCGTGTACCAAATTTGAGCGCCATCGGTCCAGCCGTTCTCGAGATCTGGAAACGACCCCTGCACGTGCGCACGTGTAGCAGCACCCCAACTCTGGCACATGGATATGCAGTGTCTAGTAGGTGCCTACCTACATGCCAACTTTCAGCGCAATCGGTCAAGTAGTTACCGAGATATTGCAACAATTACAAAACTGACACCTCTTCGTTTTGCGCGTGGCACGTGCATAAGGGGTCGCCCACATGCATCGGGAATAGTCCAATACTTGGTAGAAGGAATGAAGCTACCCTACAAAAATTACCCCGTGTAAATCGGTCAAGTGGTTGCTGAGATATAAGCCTCGCAAAAGCGTCCGCACGGCCGGCCACTCATACTCAGAAAATTCCGTTAATCTAAGGAAAGACTACGCTCGCTTCGCTCGCTCCGTCATAAAAGATTATCGACTGATCACAAATTCACCAGACTTCAATGGTGGTATGTAGTGGGAAAGGCAATTCTGGTCCTAATTTTTGTCGCTCGTAGCGCTATTGGTGTGGTCTGCAGAAGGGGTGCCCGTCTTACCTACCCTGACCGCCTTACCCCACTTTTCCCTACATACATACATATACTCGTAGGTATATTTATGGTATACACACACACTATACAGGTATATTTGGAGAGATCTACAGGGCATTTTTTTTTTGTCGGATTTATCGGGCCGGGTCGGAATTCTTGTCGATACTATGACACTTTGGCACGAGTTTCTGTGCATAATTTCGTTCAGACGGTTAAAGTTTCCACTATGCGTACCAGCCTTAATTACAGGGCCAATATTTGTCTTTCAACAGCGCCCAGTCGCGCCAGCGATTAGAGAAGAGGCGGGAGAATTGGGACCTATTTCTCAGGCCGTACTTATTGAGGTAGTTATTGAAAAGTGTTGTAGCCAATCTGTTTTGTGCTGAGCACCAGTAAAAGGCAGGCCATTTCTCCGCATCATGCCATCATAAAAACCGAGCCTGTCTAGTGGTGTGGATTGTGGTTATACGTGGACAGAAACAAAAACACTCATTTTAGGGAGAATATATAGGGACACACGCAGGATAAAAAGGACGACACGAGGCTGAATTGGGACACATAAAAATTGGGTATTTGGCCGACATTATCTCTAATTATTTGTCGTGTCTACGTCTAGGTAATTATTTGAAATATTGGAACTTATCTTCACAATATCTGTTTCGTTAAACTCGCGCATGATTTGGGAAGGGGCTCTACAGAGCCCTTTCGTATTTCGGCAATATTTCCTAAGACCGTTTAACGTATCGCCACGAAACTTTCAGTACATTCAGCGGTATGAATTTGACACTTTGTGTCCAAATTTCAAGTTTCTAGCTACCATAGGTCGGCCGAAAATGACCAGAGTGACGTCATGTCGGCCGATTTTTATGCAAAACATTTATCTACGGCAATCGCTTTCAAGAGCTCCGTTTGTAAGCTAGATCTAATTTCTTTGCATGAGTGGACTAGAAATAAACGTGGCTATCAAATTGCTATCTCGGATATTCCGAATTTTGAAAATTAAAAAATATATAATAGACCACTACATATATAGTGTGACTTTCTAATCGTCCGGTGCTGTTATCGGCTGCTCGGTAAGTACCGCGTGTATGTTCCCTCATTCACTCCTGGTCACCCTTCGGTCACTCCTCGCTGGGTCGGGCCAGTCGGCTATTTTTATCCTCTTTCCGGCTAGGCCACCCGCTGAGCTCTCGCCGTGCCGCGCCGTCTGCGAGGGACCTGACCCTTCTGCCGGGACAGGTTTCTCCAGGTGTCTCCAAGGAGCCATCGTAGCGCTAAGGGTGTGCTCCGCATACACATACATTGATTTTCGCCCTTACTAGCAGGGCCGCTGGCACGCGTTGGCAGCGCCCTGCGGGCATTTCTTCGCTTAGGGTCATTTTGTGGTAAGGAGGATCAGAAAATCACCCTTCCAACTTTCTCCAGGCCTGGGCGTTTTATCGAGCGCGCCTGAAAACGCACAGTGGACCGAAATCACACTTCGATTGCGTTACTTCGCATTAGGTAATACGATAAAAAGTCCGCTCTTTTCTCAATCAATAAGGACAAGTGCGTTAAAGCACAGATATAAACTTTTGAATTAGAAGCTTTAAAATGTTAAATTTCAACATCTCAAAGCTTATGATAATCGTTAGTTGTTTCAGACTTTGGCGCGCAAACGTTGGCATTCAGATCCACCGTGCGACCGGTCACCGTATGCAGTAGTGTGATGGTGTGAGTTGGGGAGTCAAGGCCGCGTGGGGAGAAGGTGAGGAGATACCGGTGTGCCGACGCGGCGGATGGCAGTGAATTTTCAGGATAGGTAGCAAAAGGCTCATTCCCAGACGTTGTGCCAAATTTTGCGGCGCTACGCGACACCAACTTTTACGCTATTCGCGAAAAAAAACTTAGGGAGGCTGCTCCCCCCCCGCCAGGCGAGGGCTAAGTTGGAGACAGTGGTGGGACTAAGATGTTCGTTGGAGCAACTCCAAGCATTTTATCGACCTCTGATAGTGGTCTGCAAGATATGGCTCGCTCCGCGTCCCGTTGGCCATAAAATGATTAACCCTATTCCTGGCGGGCTCCGCCGGGACAAGAAACTGGCGGGGGGGGCCGATTCGGCCCCCCCCCCCTTCAGATCTCAAAAACTACAGATCTCAAAAACGGTCCGCTGACCGTCCCACTTCCTGGCCCGCTGGCTGGAAGCGAACTCCTCTGCCCGCTGGCAGTGACACTCACCGGTCCACTGACCGTCCCACTTCCACGGCCCGCTGACTGGAAGCGCCCTCCTCTGCCCGCTGGGTCTGGCACTCACCGGTCCTCTGACCGTACCCATTCCGCGGCACGCTGGCTGGATATGGAGCAGCGCCCACTGTCACCGGTCCGCTGACCATACCATACCTATCCGCTGTCTGTCACGTCTCCCTTACTAACCTGCTGGAGCCCACACTCACCAGATCGTCAAACGGTCCACTTTCTCGAGCCCACCAGCCGGTTGCCGCCGGGGGTTCTGCTGGACTAAGTGGACCGCAGAACTGGGCTAGCCTCCCCCCAGCACCAACTACCCGATGAGTCACCTATTCATTCGACTAACGTCAGGGGCGACTTACAGGTCCCCGTGCCGCTGCGGCAGCGGCGGTGGAATCAGCCGCCATTCCTTCTCTCCACGCCGAAACAGGATTACCGACTAACCTTCAGAGCCGCCGCGGCGCCCGCACCGGCCCGCGCAGAACGAACGATGATGCACCGACCGGCCGCCGCCGTGTGGCGTGTCAACAGTCTGCCTCGCCCGTGCCTGCCCCATCTGCACCACGCGCGATACCGCTCCCCGAGCTGGGTCTACTCGGCTCGTCACAGCGTTCCCGACAGCCGTCTCGCGGCCGCCACGCTCGAAGCTGCAGCAGCAGCCCGGACACCACCGACTGGGCAAGCAAAGACACCGCCGGCAGCTCCGAGTGCTCCTCTAGCTCCGCCATCGCATCACTGCGCGGCCACAAGCGGTCTCGGACGTTATTATCCCTCACCCCTCGACGTCGCTGCCTCCCCACCGGAACGGTCGGTTTCCTTAATTTCGGCACCATCCCCTCCACCTCCTGCCAGCCCCCTCCTCCCCGTGGCCTGAAACTGCCCACTGTCAGTGCCACCGCACTTCGTGCGCCCGCCGCGCGCTCCTCGGTAGTGTCGGTGGCCGAGGTAGTCTTTCCCCGCCTACCTCCCTCCGCCGGCCTCCGCGGTCAGCCGAGGTACCCGCCGCTCACCCCGGCCGGGTATGTACCTGCGTGGTGTCCCGGCGAATGGCGATCGCGACCTCTACGGCCTAATTTTCCCATACATTTGGCAATTTCTTTGGCGTCTTTCAGCAAGAAATCACGGCACTGACCCCATGCAGGACGCTGATCGACAGAGGGCGTGAAAGGAGTCGAGACCGAGTCGCGCCAAAAGAAAATTGGTATATGATGGTTACTCGTACCACCGATCGCCGAGCACGTGCTAATGGCACCTTACTGGATCGGATGAGACTGTAAGATTCATTAGAACGGCGAGGCCCACAGCCATACACACATCGGCGCCGCAAACGCCCGTACGTACTCGGCGGCGGCATTGTGTGAACCCATGACTCATATGAAACACCCAGTGACACCTAGCGGCCGGCCAGACATTGCACTGACGTGGAAGTGACTACAGGCGGCGGCGCCCCACGAACTGCACCCTTCCCTTTGCTGACAAACCATCACAGAGGGACCATCTTTCCCCACCTCCTCCCCACTCCCCCACTATTACATTATCTTCCCTCCAAACCCATTGTCTCCTCCTTTCATCAGTCCGTCTCGTCTTTCAGCAAGAAATCACGGCACTGACCCCATGCAGGACGCTGATCGACAGAGGGCGTGAAAGGAGTCGAGACCGAGTCGCGCCAAAAGAAAATTGGTATATGATGGTTACTCGTACCACCGATCGCCGAGCACGTGCTAATGTCGTGATTTATTGACAGAAAAACGATTTATAACGTCACATGACCTCAGATGACCTTTGCCGGTGCCCCTGTCAATCAGCGGCACCAGGATCATCACCGATGAGATAATCTTCCATAATACTGAAAGAATTGGGTGGTTTTGACTCGTTTACACGAAGCAGAAGGCGTTTCAATATTTTCCCATAGGCTTGCAATGTAAAGGTCACGAGTCTGGCCTGACCTCAGGTCACAGATATTAAAAGTCTGAGATATACAAATTGCACATACTGGTACCCTAACTAAAGCCTGAAGAGAAGAAATTGATCGGTAAAAAACTCTAGCTCTGGCGTGATTGCAAACTTTTCTGAGGTAGGGTCACCAAACCGCCTCTGGTGACCTGACCTGAGGTCAGATCAACTCAAAATTTTCAGCAATGTTGCGTAAAAGCCTTTTAGAAAAAGTCAGAAAATTTGAGCTTCCTAGCTCAAAGCGTTTGGGAGAAATAACCTAAAAACCTCAGGGGGGCTCCTGAGCCCCCCCCCGCCAGGAATAGGGTTAAGGAATTTTTTGGACCGATTGGTGTTCCCCCGTGTTGATCGGACGTCTAGAAGCTTAGATATTCGCGAAAAAAAAAACTTGTTGAACGTGCCAAAATACCTGCCAGCTTGCCATATCACCTGTTACTTGCTAATATACTGAAAACTTGCTAATGTACTAAAATCTTGCTAATTTGCTTGGTATTCACATGCCTAAAGGCTAAATACCACGAAAAATTCGCTAAAAAATCTTGTTGAACTTGCCAAAATACCTGCCAGCTAGCTGTAACATCTGTTACTTGCTATTTGCTAATGTACTGAAAACTTGCTAATTTACTTGATATTTACATGCATAAATACCACGAAAAACTTGTTACTTTGTGACGTTACGACTTATAAAGAAGCCATGACTTTACGTCGCCTTTTGATAGTGGTATTTCAAATCGTTTATTTCGGGCTATTAATAATGCTCTCATTAATTGTGTTACCTGCCCACTCTACCTACACAATTCTCCCGCCTCTCCCCTAAATTTCGGATCGAATCGGAAATTTCGGAAATTTTGGATAGGCTTTCAAAATTAGAAACGTTTTTTTCCTGGGTCACCCGGTACCTATATGTCATGACCAGGGATGACCAATTCCCAATTAGGGTAAGGTGCCTAATTAGCGACCCTTTCCGATTTGCGACCTACCTCCCTACAGAAAAACTGGCAGGAGAAAACGGGGTAAAAACATCGTCAAAAGGTCAGCCATACTTTGGTTATCAAATTAAATTATTTTCCGGTAGTCGATGTTTCTGGTGGGACATTTCAGGTGAGTTTAAATAAAAATAACGAGTTTCTTATCCAAAACGTGTGTATTTGGGCCCTCTCTGACGAAAAGCGATGCACATTAGGATGATGCACCTTCTTTATTCTTAATCGACATTCCTTTTTTAATTGATTGCCGTTTTCCCATAGTGGATCGCTCAACTGTGCATAGCATGGCGGTTAAAAATGTGTCGCAACTGATATTTCCTATTTGCGCCTGACATGGTCGCAAATAGCTCAAGAAGAGAAAGAAAGGGGAAAAGAGAGAAATAAAAATGAGGTGTTGGTGAAGCTTGCAATGTGTGGCAGGGGATGCCAAATGTCGTCACCGACTGCAAGGGTGCCGAATTCAGCGCGGACCTCGAATATCATACAAGATAGCCCGCAAAATTTGGGTTTCCGCCTTCTTTTCGCCTTCGGTGCATCACGTGATCAGTTTTTACTTACGTAAATGTGTTGGATGAACGTTCCTGTTCGAGTAATTGAGTGCTTTGCGTATAGGCTACCTTTTTTGAGATCATATTTCATCTTTACAGGCGTCGCATTTTTTGCCATTTTTAACATGGGGAAACCCATAGACTTATTAGCGACCCTCCCCGGTCGCTAATCGGGAAGAGTTCCCTATTAGCGTTTTTTGCAATGGTTTGCCAAAATGCTCACTACAATTAAGTTAGTGAATATTGGGGCAGAAAATGACTATATTTTAATAGAAAAATGAACGATCTCTCCGAAAATCAAGCCAGTAACACAGTGGCACCTACAGAGCGTGAGCAATGACGGTTCAAATTAAGTGGGTCGCTAATTAGGCACCTTACCCTACTAGGAGATGCGCAAAATTGATGTCCGGAAAGGTAGTGAAGACGGCAAGTCAAAAAATTTGTGGACGCTTTTGATTTTCTGCAAAAAAAAAAACACAGAGTGAGCCCTTTGGGCCCATCCCAACGAGTCGCGGGAGCCATTAGGGCCGAGTTGATCACCTTCGGGATCACTGGGCCTGGGGTGGCTGACGTCTTCCTGTTAGGACGAAAACTTATCGATGGGACAGGCCACTCGCCTGCTAAAATGGTCACCGCGTATAACATAGGTACATCGGTCATCAGGTACGGGTCATTCCATCACATTTCCACGGTCATCACATGACCTCGGCCAGAGAGTCAGTCCAGTTTAGACCCAGACCAAAGTGACAAAGTCATGCGATCAAAAATGTGAACAGTTTTATCCTGACCGCCGACGATAGAGAGGGCGGGCGATTATTTACCTGTTGCTGGTGTTGGTTGTCGGACTCCGTCCCCTCTTGAGGTGAGATGTTAGTTTCACATCGTTTCGACCAGAGTACTTTTCCGGCCGTCGTCAGGTGTTCTTTGGCTTTTACAAGAACCTGGATGTTGTGGAGTCCTTCTAATTCTTTGGGTCTTTCTAAGGGCAAAGAACACCTGACGCCGGCCGGAAAAGTAACTGGTTGAAACGTTGTGAAACTAACATTTCACCTCAAGATGGGAATGAAAGTCCGACAACAAACATTAGTAATACTAACACCTCGTCTTAAGCATTTCGGATTATTTACCTGGTACCGTCGTGGAGTCGTGGTGTCACTGTAGAGACGGACGTGGTAGGACGGGTAGTACCGCTGTCGCAGGAGGTGTGTTCTGTCAGCGGACGGCATCCCCAACACCCCACGGGCGGCCGAGACGACAGAGGCCAGCGGCAGCAGCGCGCAGAGAGCGGCGACCGTGCCCAGACCCGCCCGGCCGACACGGGGCGTCATGGCGGAATGCGACGTCCCGCCGCGCCGCGGCTCCCGTCGCCGGGCAGTGACGCTGGCCCGAGCAGTCGCACGCCGACATTCCCATGCTGCCGCGGCTGGTTGTTACTGTACATACTTATCAGGTACTTACATATATACCTGTAGGCTGGCGAATCGTCCGCGGTGGTCACTGCATTGTGCTCTCTAGCTATGGTAGGTATGCTTACATATCCCGCGCCGGGCCGGGAGGGGGGTGGTTAGACACCCCTTGCGTTTGTTCGACATTTCATTATGTTTGTCAGTCTTCTGCTAAAAGAGGTGCAGTTAACCCGCGCCCCGTAGGGCTATCGGTTGACCCTATTCCACCCGTAAGGGGGGGGGGGGCGTTTCGGTCCCCCCTAGGATCTCGGAAAGTTACCGGCCGATTTTCAAAATTCAAACGGCGTTGGATAGCCCTTACACGGAACTACCTTGTGACCAAATTATATTGACCTCGCTTCAACCGATGACGTCACAGGTCAGGCCAAATGTCGAACTTTCACCGTTTATAGGCATTTCAAGAAATGTCTTGTAAAATCGAGTAAAAGGCATGTTATTGAAAATCATCGCTGGGGGAATGGTCCGTATAACACATATTTTGCTATCTGAGGTCATTGACACCAGGTCAGGTCACAGAGGTCAGGTCACTGAAGGTCACAATACGAAAGTGTCGTGTGATGCATGTTTTATGGTCCATTTTACATGGCAAATGATTTATGTGGGTCAGGCAACCTTTGGGGCCAGTTTAGGTTATGTTCTGGTGAAGGTCAGGTCAATGTCTGGTCAAGTTAGGTCCAATTTCAAAGTTGATATTTTGCAAAAAAAAAGATGGGTATTGATTCGATGCAGCTCGTCACGAGGAGTCTAATGGTGGTCTTTGTTTTGCGCTACGAGGTCTAGAATTGCTATTCAGCGTATGCAATTTCATCAGCCGTTTCGAATATGGTGACCTCAGGTGACCTCGGTGACCTCAAAAGGTCAACTTTACGTTTTGGCCTATTGCAGCCATTCTATAACTCAGGAACTACTGGGCCGATCGTGACGAAAACACCACCAGTCGATTCAGCGTATGCAATTTCATCAGCCGTTTCGAATAAGGTGACCTCAGGTGACCTCGGTGACCTTGGGAGGTCACATGACCGTTGTGGCCCCTATTGCAGCCATTCTATAACTCAGGAACTACTGAGCCGATCGCGACGAAAACACCACTAGTGGAATCAGCGTATGCGATTTCACCAGCCGTTTTGAATATGGTGACCTCAGGTGACCTCAGTGACCTTGGGAGGTCACATGACCGTTGTGGCCTAGGGCAGCCATTCTATAACTCAGGAACTACTGGGCCGATCGCGACGAAACACAACCAGTGGAATCGGCGTATGCGATTTCATCAGCCGTTTCGAATATGGTGACCTCAGGTGACCTCGGTGACCTTGGGAGGTCACATGACCGTTGTGGCCTATGGCAGCCACTCTATAACTCAGGAACTACTGGGCCGATCGCGACAAAAACACCACCAGTCGAATCAGCGTATGCAATTTCATCAGCCGTTTCGAATATGGTGACCTCAGGTGACCTCGGTGACCTTGGGAGGTCACATGACCGTTGTGGCCTATGGCAGCCATTCTATAACTCAGGAACTACCAGGCCGATCGCGACGAAAACACCACCAGTCGATTTAGCGTATGCGATTTCATCAGACGTTTCGAATATGGTGACCTCAGGTGACCTCGGTGACCTCAAAAGGTCAACTTTACGTTTTCGCCTATTGCAGCCATTCTATAACTCAGGAACTGCTGGGCCGATCGTGACGAAAACACCACCAGTCGATTCAGCGTATGCGATTTCATCAGCCGTTTCGAATATGGTGACCTCAGGTGACCTCGATGACCTTGGGAGGTCACATGACCGTTGTAGCCTATGGCAGCCATTCTATAACTCAGGAACTACTGGGCCGATTGCGACGAAAACACCACCAGTGGAATCAGCGTAAGCGATTTCATCAGCCGTTTCGAATATGGTGACCTCAGGTGACCTCGGTGACCTTGGGAGGTCACATGACCGTCGTGGCCCAGTAAACATGCCGACGTCGGCCCGACGTCGGCCAACGTCGGGGTGACGTTGGCATCTCGGCATCGGCATGCCGACGTCGGCCCGACGTCGGTCCAACCTCGGCACGACGTCGGCTGGATGTCGGATATGCCCGCATGTACCGACGTCCAGCCGAGGTCCAGCCGACGTCGGGCCAACGTCGGACCGAGATCAATTGCTGAGGTCCAGCCGACGTCGGGCCGACGTCGGGGCGACGTCGGACCGACATCGGCCGCTGTTTTGACCGTTAAAATAATACAAAATGCATGTTTCATGTTTCATAAAAAGCTTCTGTATTTAAAATATCCTCAGGAAACTCACATCTTCCTCCACGCCGCAACCCCCTGATCCGGACTGGACGGGAAACTTTATCCCATTTGGGATTGCCCGTAAGCCGAGCTCGCCCGCAGCCGGGTGCGGTGAGTGCTTGGGGGCTGCTCGGCCTATCCTTTGGTCAGGCTCAGCCCCGGCAACTCACCAGGGCCGGGCCCAGTTCATATAGAAAGGCCAGTCGGCAAGTGTTACTTTGCCAAAGTGCCACTTATCAAAGGGACACCTTGGGAAACGTTGGTGCAGGTGTGTAAGAGTGGCTATATGAATCCATTGTGCGGTCGCCCTTTCCAATAAGTGTCACGTAACAGCAATATGGGACCAGGGACTTCTATATTAAAGGTAGTGTGCCACCTTTGAAAGATTTCCCATTTTATTTTTCCTAGGATAAGAAGCTTCTGTTTTTACCTAATATCGCAAAAAAATCAAAAATGGGCCTGGAATAGTGCCTTTTTCGCCTAAAAGTTTTTCGGTTTTTAGATATGTATAACAACTGTAGTGGGCTCACCTGCAAACAGGCGTCGGGCAACAATCGCGAATGCGGCGCACTTGTGACAATAAGCAAAGGTCATTATAGTGTTACGACCATACGACGTACGGGAATGAGTTATCAGCTGTCTAATCGTAGACAACACAATGTCGAGCCTTAAACTGTAAGCCCGTATTGGTATTGTTTCTTTTATTTGGCTGTCGAACATTATTTATGGTTTGAAATATGATTTTATGTAAAATAATTGATATGAAAAAGCCGTCTTATAAGTTATGACCCCATTTCACCACACGCAAGTGGCAGAAATGACAATGATCAGCTGACGCATTTTTCTTGGCCGAAGTCAGAGCGCGCGGCCCGACGCACCACGCGTATTTGGAAATTCCGACCTCAACGAGCATCAGAAGCCACCTAACAGGCGTGTTCGAAACCGCAGGAGATGATGATGAACGGGTTTATCGAAACTTGATTGGATGAGCATATCGGTAATAGCGATTTCAGTGTGTGCATTTATTGTTCATAGTGGTGTGAAATGTGGTTGGGGTACGACCGACAACCCGTCGGGGCGAATTTCGCACTGGGGTACTCAAAATTTGAAGAATTTAAGACGTTTCCATGAGTTTTGAAGGTATGGATAAGTTCTAAAAATCCGGTTCTCCTTATCTGGGCCATTAACTCCATACGGTCCAAGAAAGCTGGCACACTACCTTTAACCCGCGCCCGGCTGGGGGTCCTGGATTTCCACGCCCTGCTGGGGGGGGGGGTGTTTGAACACCCCCCCTTGTAACTCGGCTCCTGGGCCACGTAGCGATACGCGGAAGGCGGCGTTCGAAAGAGCGTAAAAAATAATGACGAAATCACTTCGGTCAATTTTTTGGTCAGGTCAAAGGTCAGGTCACCAGAGGTCATTGAAGGCAAAATTTCGCCGATTTCCAGGTCGAATGTCGAAAACTTCCAAGAAGCTAACGCATAACTCGGGAACCAATAGAGCTACAGCGCCGCGGAAAAGCGCATTCGATAGCCCTATTAACGCCCTTTCTGAATAATTCTCTCAGACTTGACCTAACGTCAACGGTTTTGCCTGCAGGGGGCAAAAACTGCAAAAATGGCCGATTTTTTCGGAAACAGTTTTTCTGCAATAACTTTTGACCCAAGCATTGTACGAGCTTACTTTTACCGGCATCGTGTTCCTCTCGTCAAGACGCATCGAATGAACTATAACTTGACCTTGAAAGGTCAACTTGAAAATTTGACCTCAGGTCAAGGTCATGACCTGACCGGAAAGGGTCATGTTGCATATCAGTCGATCCGTATCGTCGAGCTGAACACATATAAGGCGTTTTCATCGCTCTAGCATGCCTCTATCAAAAGTTATTTGCGAAAAACTGTTAGATACCATTCGTGACCTAAGATGACCTCAGGGCACAAACAAGGGTCACGGACACCATTTTCATATTCAGTGTGTCTAAAACACTTGTAATTTGGTGTTAGGGAGTGTTTATAATGTCTTTTGTCCAAAAGAGGCGCATTTCAATTTTCTCCCATTGACTTATAATGGGGAGGTCGCAAAATTGACCTGACCTTAGGTCATCGATATCAAAATTCTGAGATATACATTTTGTACATGCTATTGCTCTTAGCAATCGCTGAAAGTTTCAAAGCGATCGGTCACTCGGTGTAGCTATGACAGACATTGAAACTTTTTATGAGGTGAGGTCACTTCAAGTGACCTGGTGACCTGACCTTGAATGACCTTGGTCTGAAATTTTCACAACATGTGTAGAATTGATGTATGATAAGGTGTACCAAAAACGGCGGCGCTCCGCGCCGCCGTTTTTGAGATATTCGCGAAAAACCACAAGGGGGGGTGTTCAAACACCCCCCCCCAGCAGGGCGCGGGTTAATTGGACCCAGGGTGCTCGCCAAGAAGACCAATGTCTCCATCCTATCATCCTTCCGGCTCTGAAATGGTCTTGTCAGACCGAAAGGGCATAACCCAACAAAACAAACTAAATTCGCTAACTGGCTGCGTGGTGTAGTGGTTAGCGCACTAACCTCGCGTTCAAATGACATGGGGCTCGAATCCCGCCGCCGGTTGATATTTTTGGCGCGTTGTCCCAATAAACATGCCGACGTCGGCCCCGTCGGTCCAACGACAAACGATCTCGTCAACCTCGGCAAACGACCTCGGTCCGACGTCGGCTCGACGTCGGCTGGACTTCGGCTGGACGTCGGAACATGCGGGCATATCCGACGTCCAGCCGATGTCGGGCCGAGGTTGAACCGACGTTGGGCCGACGTCGGCATGTTTACTGGGCCACAACGGTCATGTGACCTCCCAAGGTCACCGAGGTCACCTGAGGTCACCATATTCGAAAAGGCGGATGAAATCGCATACGCTGAATCGACTGGTGGTGTTTTTGTCGCGATCGGCCCAGTAGTTCCTGAGTTATAGAATGGCTGCCATAGGCCACAACGGTCATGTTACCTCCCAAGGTCACCGAGGTCACCTGAGGTCACCATATTCGAGACGGCTGAGGAAATCGCATACGCTGATTCGACTGGTGGTGTTTTCGTCGCGATCGGCCCAGTAGTTCCTGAGTTATAGAATGGCTGCCATAGGCCACAACAGTCATGTGACCTCCCAAGGTCACCGAGGTCACCTGAGGTCACCATATTCGAAACGGATGATGAAATCGCATACGGTGATTCGACTGGTGGTGTTTTCGTCGCGATCAGCCCAGTAGTTCCTAAGTTATAGAATGGCTGCCATAGGCCACAACGGTCATGTGACCTCCCAAGGTCACCGAGGTCACCTGAGGTCACCATATTCGAAACGGCTGATGAAATCGCATACGCTGATTCCACTAGTGGTGTTTTCGTCGCGATCGGCCCAGTAGTTCCTGAGTTATAGAATGGCTGCAATAGGCGAAAACGTAAAGTTGACCTTTTGAGGTCACCGAGGTCACCTGAGGTCACCATATTCAAAACGGCTGGTGAAATCGCAAACGCTGATTCGACTGGTGGTGTTTTCGTCGCGATCGGCTCAGTACCCAGTAAACATGCCGACGTCGGCCCGACGTCGGCCGACGTCGGGGTGACGTCGGCAACTCGGCATCGGCATGCCGACGTCGGCCCGACGTTGGTCCAACCTCGGCACGACGTCGGCTGGATGTCGGATATGCCCGCATGTTCCGACGTCCAGCCGAGGTCCAGCCGACGTCGGACCGAGATCAATTGCTGAGGTCCAGTCGACGTCGGGCCGACGTCGGGGCGACGTCGGACCGACATCGGCCGCTGTTTTGACCGTTAAAATAATATAAAATACATGTTTCATGTTTCATAAAGAGCTTCTGTATTCAAAATATCCCCAGGAAACTCAAATCTTCCTCCACGCCGCAACCCCCTGCTCCGGACTGGACGGGAAACTTTATCCCATTTGGTTGGGATTGCCCGTAAGCCGAGCTCGCCCGTAGCCGGGTGCGGTGAGTGCTTGGGGGCTGCTCGGCCTATCCTTTGGTCAGGCTCAGCCCCGGCAACTCACCAGGGCCGGGCCCAGTTCATATAAAAGGCCAGTCGGCAAGTGTCACTTTGCCAAAGTGCCACTTATCAAAGGGACACTTTGGGAAACGTTGGTGCAGGTGTGTAAGCTCGGGGTTACATGAGCAGAGTTAATACGCATTACAAACGGACTACAATGGTGAGCGAATAGGAAAATCCGTTCCTGATACGCATTTACTTGCTCATGTAACCCCGGTACCTATATGAGTGGCTATATGAATCCATTGTGGGGTCGCCCTTTCCAATAAGTGTCACGTAACAGCAATGGGACCAGGGACTCTATATGAACTGGACCCAGGGTGCTCGCCAAGAAGATCAATGTCTCCATCCTATGATCCTTCCGGCTCTGAAATGGTCTTGTCAGACCGAAAGGGCATAACCCAACAAAACAAACCAACTTCGTTAGCTGGCTGCGTGGTGTAGTGGTTAGCGCACTAACCTCGCGTTCGAATGACACGGGGTTCAAATCCCATCCCCGGCCGATGATTTTGGCGTGTTGTCCCAGTAAACATGCCGACGTCGGCGACTGGGGGGCTCGAATCCCGCCGCCGGTTGATATTTTTGGCGCGTTGTCCCAATAAACATGCCGACGTCGGCCCCGTCGGTCCAACGACAAACGATCTCGTCAACCTCACCAAACGATCTCGGCCCGACGTCGGCTCGACGTCGGCTGGACTTCGGCTGGACATCGGAACATGCGGGCATATCCGACGTCCAGCCGATGTCGGGCCGAGGTTGAACCGACGTTGGGCCGACGTCGGCATGTTTACTGGGTAGTTCCTGAGTTATAGAATGGCTGCATTAGGCGTCAATGCCGAGTAGACCTGTTGAGGTCACCGAGGTCACCTGGGGTCACGAGCTTCGAAACGGCTGATAAGATCGTACCCCTTGATTCGAATGGTGTTTCGTTCGTTCCGACGGTCCAGTAGTTCCTGAGTTATATATCGGGGTTACATGAGCACAGTAAATACGTATTTAGCCGCTAATTCGAATTAGGAACGCATTACCGACTCATGTAGCCACCTGCTAGTACGAATCGGCGATCCGATCCGCGGTTACATGAGCAAAGCAAATACGTATCACGATCGGATTCACCGCTAATGCGAATCAGGAGCGTACTACCGACTCATGTATCCACCTGCTAATACGAATCGGCGGTCCGAACAAAATCCGCTGGGAAACAGGCTTAGAAGCGAATAGGACCAAGATACGCATAGATATAAAAGACTAGATGGGACATTGGCAGTGTTTTAGTGCGTGCGACTGGCCGCCATGTTTGTGAGGGCGGGAATCTGCGGCGCTGTGTAAACACTACGGGAGGGGGGGGGGGGGGGTATTTGAGACTGATTTTGTGGTATTTTTCGACCGAAAAGTGCTAATCTTTTTTGTTCACGGCATTCTTTGGAATGTGTAGACTGTGGAACAAGTGCTGAAATATGCTTATCTATTGTAATTTGGCTACGTTAGCCTTAGACATGTTGCACTGTTGACGCTGATGAAGAATAGGCGGCACCAAAGGTAGATTTGCTTGGCATGCCTGTTTTAGATTTAATTCAGTTCCCATGTTTTTTTTTGTGCACACCACAATCCTTTAATTATTCTTGCATGGATAGAGCATCAGTCATATGATTTTTCCAACACATCCTCGAAGGTTTTTACTACCCATCTCAGTCGGTGACACACCAGGGAAATAAGCTAAAATTAGAGCGCTCTATTTGTTGCTCCCGCTACTTCACCGTCTCCCATAGGGTCCTGTGTTGAGCTGGTGTCGAGGCTCTAAAAATGACGCCGATTTTTGCACCCTTCTCACGAAAACCGCTCGGACCGCCTGGAAACCAATTGTTCCGCTCTAAAAATTTCATGATCGACGGGAAAATGAATGAGGAAAAGATTGGTCCTGAAATAATTCTGAACTCCCTGTAGAACAAATCGAAATATGGCTGCAAACTAGGAGCATGTCAAAATCGACAAAACAATACAAATAAACTTACCGGGATTTTTTTATTTTCCATGCATCTGTGTATGAAATCAGTCGGTTTTTCGGAAAGATCATCTTCTGTTTAATAAATAATTCCACAATTGCAATCGAGAAAAAAAACATTTCCGCTGTGACAGCAGTTTTGGCATTGTGCCAGTAGTGTGGCGTGCGCGGTGCTGCGTGGTCGTCGGGACGGAGTTGTGAGTATTTTCGGTGTTTTAAATGGTTGATGGCCATTTGAACCAGCTTCATATTATTTCCTACAAATTTTTGCATCAAATTATTGCTTTGAAAGACCATTGAAACCCCTTATCTCTTCATGAAACACGATCATATTCATCGTCGACGAAAATGGCGCGGGACTCCATGTGCATTCCGATCGAAATAAATCGTAAATTAAATAATATTCGATGAAAAGTATCATATTCTAGTGACACATTTTCATAAAATAAGGCATAAACTTTGCAAGGAAGTCAACATTGGATAATTGGATTCTTATTTTGCTCACATATCCTTGTAGTAGTCAAATGGCTCAATTGTTAGATAGATGTTAGTATATGTTTTGACTTGATGTTTGCTGTGAAACCACCCAGCCACTTGCTGGTTGAGTGGTTTTCTGATAATTACCTGATAATCATTTCTCCTTTTCCTTAAAAGAAACTAAAATTCCTTTCAAAGTAATCCATTTTATGGAAAGGCGGCTTGCTCATTGGCATTTCATGTTCTTGTTTTGTTATTGCTGGCAGTATTTTGATACAATAATGCAATATGAATTTTTTGCAATAATAAAACCTAAGACAAACTTAGTTAATGCGTCAATCAAACAGCCAACAGAAAGATTGTGAGTCCTTGTGACGTGAAGTAGAATATTCTATGAATGTGTTATATAGAATATGCCAAATATTTAATTAATTATTATTTGATACTGATAGCTGAGCAGGTGAATTATGCCACAATATAATTTCATTTTCTGGTTTTGAAATAGCCGGCAGTATTTTACTTCAACAAATGTAATATACATGGAATACATGTTGTTATGTTACCTATGTTAAAAGTCTAATAACAGCCAACAGAAGGAGCTGTTTCAGCAGATAATGTTTGTACCTTATGCATTACCTTTCTTTTCTGCAGGACCATGCTTCCGCTGGGTGGTCGACATTTGCCTCCTGAAGAAGTTGAGCAACATGAAGACCACCAGATGAGGTGTCTGCAGTTCATGTGGAACTCTGCAGACTACAAGTGTTATGCCAATCACAACCAAAGTGCTGTGATCATGGAGGCATGAATCTCATGACAACACTTCAGATTTGCAGTTGAACCAAAGTGTGATTCAAACCACCTGTGGCATCTCACTCAATGTGTGAACAGTGTGATTATTGTGCAGTGTTCAGCTGCAACTAAGACATTTATTAGTGACTTGTTTTGCAATTAGCCACCAAAAGCATTTTTGGGCTGGCTGCTGTAATTTGTTGTGCACTGCGCAATAGTGGTAGTGTTTTGTCACTTGTCAAGTTGTCAGTTGTGCATGTTGCATGTTTCTCTTCCCTCGGCCCTCATTATCAGTTAAGTGGTGAATTGGCATCACTCAGTCTCCCCAGATCTCCATTGACTGTCTGTCAACCACCTAACTTGAGATGGTATTTGCTAATAGTGTCAGAAAAGAAGTGATTGTAGACATTTTTAGGAATATGAGCTCCGTTTCATGCGTGTTCCAGTGGTCATTTTGTCACATGTCCCATAGTGTAATAAATGGAAACTGTTGTTCCCTTTTGAAGGTACTCGCGGATGCAGAAAGCGTTGGGCCTAATTATTAAACGCACCCTCCTATCAGCGACGCACGAAATCGACAAATATCATCCTTTTTAGAACAGGGGGAAACGAAAACTTGTGAACATAGCTGTACCTACAACAGTGCATAAGGAATTGAAATTCTGGGAGTTTTTGAAATTCGGAGAAACTCAAGTTGTCGACAGGTATGCCCCCTTGCACGTCAAAGACCGCCTAAAAAACAAACGTCTACAAATGAAGGCAGTATTCGTATGTTCGTTGTAATTGCAGCAGCCTAGCAACATGTATTGCGGTCCGATGGCGAATTACACTCGTGCTCAAAAACTATGCCGGTAACTGCCAATGCACTTAGGTCATAGGTGAAGAGAGGAAGGGTTATGTCATATGTCAACATCATAGAAATGGCTTCATCTGAGCTGTGCCTATTGTACATAATTCAACCAATCTATGCATTTCGTTTCTTGCAATCTACTCATGCTTTCACTCCAGCTTCAGAGTAATCATCCCATATTGTACGTCTTAAGATATTGATTTCTATGGCGGTTTGCAATTACTAGCCACGTCTCACCTCAGTTTGGTGGCCCCGCATCGGCCCACTCGGCCGCTCTAAAATTGACTTACGGAGGAGGATGGTGGCTTTTATTTTAGCTTCTCCGCCGACTGCGGGGAGCGCCGTCGCCGAGGTAGGAGCAATAATCAGCTTATGTTTGGGACTAATTTCCACGCTTAATTGACATTTTAATGTTATTTTAATTAATTCATGTTAATCTTTGACGCATTCTCTTTCTATTGATACCATCCACCGGTCTGAGAATTACTGCCCTGCCGCGTAAGGGCCGATAAAAGATCACGCTTTTAGGGGTATCTCTTCAACATGGGGCAGGAGCAATAAAAAGAGCGCTCTAATTTTAGCTTATTTCCCTGGTATGTCACCAACTGATCTGTAGTAACAGGGAAAGGGATTTTTACCACTCATTCGTAGTAAACACGGCCGTGTTTAGCACCATATTGTAGTAAACGTCGCGGGTGGCATTTAGCATAGGGACAGCCGGGAACCGGAAGATTGACCGATTAGTGATGATTGTGTGATTGATATTTTATTAATATTATGAATATTAGTTAATAATTTGTGTATGAATTTAAAAGCGATACAGATTATGAATGTATTGAATTGTTTTTCGTTCTCCAAATTTTATGGTTGAGGTATCATTTTATCAAAAAATTTGTTGATGCGTTTGTGAATTATATAATTTAATTCAGCACTTCACTTTGACTATTCAAATCGTTGGCGTTTCGTCGGCGTCCTTGGTCGGCGTCCATTTCTGTTCAGGTTGTTTCTTGATAGTGGATACTTTGCTATCGGATTTGTCATGGGTAAGTCAACAAAGTGGCTGTGGCTAGTGCTCTGAATACCTGTTGTATTTTTTAGGGTGAGTAAAAAAACGAGTTTTCAGATTATAATGCAGAACCCCGCAAGATACCTATGCGTATTGGTGAGAAAACACTACAGTGGAATCCGCTTTATAAGTCCTCGGATAATAAATCCAGTCACTTATTGTGGCTGCTTCAGCTGTTCACCCATAGATGCCGTTGATGAACGAGTGTCACCCCGAAACCCTTACCTGGGCCCTGTTCGGTCGCTGTTTTTATATCAGCGTGCTGTCGGTTTTCCCCATATCAGGAAGTTATTGCTGGCGCGGCTTGGCCTCCCATTGGTCTAATGAATAGACCACTTACCTTACTTTACCTTACCTTTGTGGTGATCGGGTTTATAAAGGCCACTTGGCCTGGGGATCCCGCTCTCATCGAGCTCTTGTGTCGGGATACAGGCTAGGCTCTCAGGGATAGGGGGTGTGAATTCTTGAATTCAACCAATGAGGAGCCAAGAAGCAGCAGCATGGTCGCAGCCTGCTGATAAATAAACGGGGTACGAACAGAGCTCTGCTTATGAGTGCTACAGAAGGAAAATGCTGCCAATGTTTACACTCGAATTTCAAGCTGTTAATACCGCATGCTTCAATCTGGGAAAATGAGAAATGTCCTGATCATTGCTTGACGATCAACACATGAAAGCAATGGTTGCTCCAAGTCAGATAACCTGCACCTTACTATATTATTTCCATAACCTCACTTCCAAGGGGAGGGAGAATATTTTGAGCCCAATCCCAGCCCTGCACTATTCAAGATTATTGACTGTATTTCGTGGTGATGAACAACACATTTTCGCTATGTCTTCTTTATCCAATCTCCTTATTTTCTTAGTTGTTATGTTCTTATCAGAAATACAGGCCCATAACTACTGAAATTATTGAGCTACAGCATCACAAAAAAATGCTAGGCATTGTGCATTGCGTTTTAAATGTTCTTTTCACAGTATGGCATCTGGTTTGTCATAGATTAACAGGTATAGCAAAGATTCATTATGGTTCACAACCCAGTTTTAAGATTAGTTTCCGGGTTAGGGGATAGAGGCAAAAACTCAGATAAAGAAGGCATAATAAATACGCTGTTCCACACCTTAAAAATCCGTCTATTAGCTCAAACATTGAACAGAGGAGTTTCCCACGTCACCTGGTGTCAGGCACCGCCTGCAACTACGCTCCGCCATTGGAGACTAGAACACCAGACACCTTTGATACAGACAAACTTTGAAGTGTCTGCGCTACATGTCATGAAACGATGCTAAAATTTTCCTAGTAGTGTTTTCTCACCAATGCAAGTAATTTGTGGGGTTCTGCATTATAATCTGATCTTCATAGCATAATTTCTTTCTTTCATTTCCTGACTTGCATATTTCATTTGTTTTTTGTTACGTCTATGACCCCTTGGTATTTTGGAAATGCCAAGGGGTTAGGTATAGCAATCCGCCCTCAGCCAGCCGCATGATGGAAAAGGCCATGCCCTGGTAAGGGTAAAATGGGCTTCATTTAATATATTATAAATGGGTTTTAATGTTATTCGATTTGAATGAAGTTGATCGATGAAGATTGGGAAGCCTTCAAGGCCCTGTTTCACCGGTGATAGCAGCACGCTGCTATTACATGTGTCAAATTGAGTTTCCATGGAAACAACAAACCATGACATTGTCAATCTGTGTGATGTCATCAAATAGTGCTGCTAACATCTTCACAGCTGTGCGATCAAACAAATGTAACAAACGCAATCAACAAGACAGCAACTCTGTTCCAAATGCAGCTATGAAAAGCTCACGGATTACACGAAACGTCATTAGTGTGACATCATACATTACGTCAGCTCGAGCAATTAGATAGTAGCGTGTTGCTATCACCGGTGAAACGGCCCTGGACCTCCTTCACTTGAATAAGTCACAAGGTTGATGTTTTTTTCTAATTTCTTTGATCCTTCATTAGCTCATAAGCTTGAGATGTTGGATACTGTTTGTTGGAGTGTGGTGATCAACAGACCCCTTAATTTATTTTCCAGAGGAGTTTCTTCACAATGAAAGAATATTTATCAGCAGTAAGCCGCCAAAACAACCCCATTTGTGCTGCCTTGGCAATGGGAAAGGCAGAAGTATGCCTGGAAAACGGCCTGGTCAAAGGAAGTTTCAGGGTAAGTGTTAATATCCTCATAACATGGCCCAATTTATACTGGTTTCTAGCAAATCTGACTTGAAGTTGCTCTTTTTATGATGTCCCAGTTCCTTTAAAGAATTGGCGATTTCCCCAAATACTGGTTTTAAGCACATTCATCC
This sequence comes from Amphibalanus amphitrite, assembly GCF_019059575.1. NCBI lineage: Eukaryota > Metazoa > Arthropoda > Thecostraca > Balanomorpha > Balanidae > Amphibalanus > Amphibalanus amphitrite. The sequence goes on along the minus strand of NW_024882999.1, from coordinate 90,776 downwards.
TTCCCCCTGCCAGTGTCCCAAAATTATATTTTTGCTTGGGTGCTAGAGGAGAAAATTGCTGACCAAAAAGGTTGGGTGAAAAATTGTTGGTCAGAAGAAGCCCAAAGAGTGGGAAAGGATGAAAACGTTAATTTATCTACTATTGTGGCAGAAAGAGAATGCAAAACAACCATCCACGCAGCCTACTCTTCCTTCGTGGAATTGGGAGTGGAAAATTGGTCACCTATAAATTGGACGTGAGAGTGGAAAATGATTTTCATTTAAATGTCGTTTCCCACCCAAATCAACAATTTTTGGGACACTACCCCTGCGTTCCTTTCCACTGCTATAACCAAACCTTTCCGTGACCCTGCTTAGTACCTTTTTGCAACCGCTGAAGAGAACACCGACTGAGAAGAAGCCACTGAAGTTGGACGCTTGGACCAAATCTGCTACGCGTCCTATACCGCCTCATCATCATCATCATGGTTTTAAGCACTTCTTATTCTTTCACATTGTGAAATTTATGACACCCCAGTACACTCACCTCAAAAATGCCTATTTATCATTTAACCCGCGCCCCGTTGGGCTCTGCCGAGCAACGCGCCCGGTTGGGGGGGGGGCCATTTTGGCCCCCCCCCCTAAGATCTCGAGAACCACGCAACATAGCGACAAGCGGTAAACGGCGTTGGATAGCCCCAACGGGGAACTACCTTGTGACCCAATTTTATTGACCTAGGTCAAACCGATGACGTCACAGGTCAGGTCAAAGGTCCAATTTTCACCGTTTACAGGCACTTCAAGAAATGCGTTGTAAAATCGAGTAAAATGCATTTCATTGAAAATCATCGATGGGGAAATGTTCTTCAAACACATATTTTGCTATTTGAGGTCACTGATACCAGGTCAGGTCACAGAGGTCAGGTCACGGGGGGGTCACAATATGAAAGTGTCGTGTAATACATGTTTTATGGTCCATTTTACATGACAAATGCGATTATATGGGTCAGGCAGCCTTTGGGGCCAGCTTAGATCACGTTTTGGTCAAGGTCAGGTCAAGGTCAGGTCAAGGTCAGGTCAAGGTCAGGTCAAATTAGGTCAAATTTCAAAGTCAATATTTTTGCATAAAATGGGTATCGAATCGATGCTAAAAATTGAGTTCAAAAATTTGACGTCATCATTTTTGAACAGTTTTTTCGCTATAACTTGGCCAAAATACGAGATATCGATCTGAAATTTGGTATGTATATAGAAGAGCGCTGGGACTATCACATATATTCCGGTTTTTTTCGAAATTCGGAAAATTTTTGGATTTTTTCAAAGTTTTTCTAAAAAAATCAATTTTTTGATTTTTTTTTGTCAAAAACCAAAAATTTTGAAAATCCGAGATAGCAGTTTTGTAGCGCCGCTTTTTGTCTACTAGACCATATAAAGAACTTTGAAATTGCTTGATAACTGTAGATTTGGTGAGCGTTTCAAGATTGCATGTTTTTTGCTCATTTTTGCTCGAACATGACCTCAGTTTGACCTCAATAACTCCTGACCTAAGGTGACCTAAGACTTGAAATTTGGTGTGAAGGTGTCAAATTGATGCCCGGGAAGGTACTGAAAATTTGGCGGCGCTGCGCGCCGCCGTTTTCTTGATATTCAGGAAAAACCACAGGGGGGGGGCCAAAATGGCCCCCCCCCCAACGGGGCGAGGGTTAAGAGATCTTCACACTCCAAATTTTGGCCACACCCAAAGTTTGCAAGTACCTACTTGTACCAGTTTCTCCAAAGGCTCTTGGCAATACATTAGCAAGATTTTTAGGATATTTCCTGCTTCCAATGTCTCTAGAAATAAGAAGTAAATTAGAACTTGTTTGGTTCAATGCTGGGAATCTTGGGTTAGACGAACATTCATTTTATGACATTTTCTCGATTCTGTTCCCGGTGAAATATATAATTTTGTATTTTCTCGACGATTTGAAGAGAAAAGAATATGGTAACATAAGTAATAGCATCACTGTAGAAAGGAGCTCTATTCGGCTCTATTCAGTTGCATTGCACTGTTGGTATTATCCTAACTAGTCTCGCGAATTCAAAGAACATCAAAATTGGGCAGTCTGATGCTTCCTAAATCCAAACAATTCCTTTAAGCTGACATGTCGCTGTGTTATGTCCATCCGCTGCATCACGCTGCGATAGTGGTGCTACCAAAGACGTCTGTTAGTTGAATACAGATCTATGCCGGGAGCCGCCGTGTGAGCACGTACTCCGTCGAGCCGCCGAGATTAGAGCATAACAGACACGATCATGGTCTTTTACCAAAAGATGCACGTTAGGACGGGGATGCCCCACAATAGTACCTATAATGACAATAGAAGTAATTAATGTTTTGTGTCGATAAATATTGATGGTGCTCGTATTTGTGTCATTTACAGCTAAGGCAAAGAACAGCAAAGGAACAGCACGGCACAAGCAAGGCTACATTCCTATCAGCTCGGCAACTGGTTTGCCAGCTGTGCCTCAGTCTTCAAATGAGCAAGGTAAATCAACTCAAGCAAGTTTACTCTCAGTTTGCCAATGTTACGCATAGCTCTTTCATGGATAATGGCTTGAGTCGTGGTAGCGCTGTTCCGACTCCGACTCCGGGCTCCTGACCGACTCCGACTCCGGCTCCGACTCAGATTCCGGGTCTGATACCAAACATTGAAAACGACACTTTTTTAACGACAAAGAGTGGCTTCTAGTTATCTACAACTTACATAATAGGGCAAACACAATGGCAATGACTCATGACTTTTATTATTGCATGCCTTCCGGCCTCCGAGTGTCAGCCAGATCACCCATTTGTATGCAGAAGCAGAACCGCTTCGACAGCGTCCTGCTTGAGCCGGTACCGTAGGTCAGTGAGCAGCGGCTCATCGCCGAGAAGAGCCGCTCGACGCGGACCTGGGTCACTGGCAGCGCAGCGAGTGCAAGGCTGCATGGCTATAGAGCCAAGGGGTAGGATCGTATGATGTCCATACATCTTGGCGCTTCAGTCGACCCATGTTCTTGAGATCGTTCACAGCGTCCTGAGGGATCGGCCACATTGACCGTTTGTCCACCTGCCGGCCCTTCTCCAGCCGGTCGAGTTCCTTCTCAAAGAGGTCCTCTGCCCCTTCCTCCTCCGGATCCCAGCTGGAGCTCTGCGTCGACGACAGAGCAAGATCGGACTCTTCGCTTTGGATCCGGTGAATGCGTTCCATCAGCGTGATGAACGCTGCCTCAGTCCGGTTCAGCATACCATACCGTGCGACGACAAAAACTGCAGCCAGAAGCATGTCGCAGTCTAAGAACTTCGCCTTCCGTCGCTGTATGCTGTTATGTTTGCATATGGTCGTTTTTACATTTGCTCAAGGAATTAGAAAGAAGTAAAGGAAAAGAATCGTTTAAATCATTTGATGGCAAAGTTTGCCAGCTTACTCTTACAACTAGCAACTAATTATGCTAGCAACTCTGATTTGCCGTTGGGCTTATCCCCTTTCAATTGTGCATAATATCTCACGACTTGGAGTTGTGTGTATATATACAGGGTGATCGAAAAAAGTGTCACCCCTAATTCAAAAGCCATATAACTCGCGATTGGTTGGTCGTACGACTTTGCGCCAGGCAGCATTAGAAAGAGCATACAATTTCCTTTTGAATGTATGTAAATATGCATGGTTTGTGCCGCAAACGAAGATGTAGCTATTCAAAAAGTATGTTAAGGACGCAATTTGGCGTGTTCAAAAGTTTGGTTGTGCAAATTTGTACTTTCGACAGAGTTTTTGATCTGACAGCTCACGTGACAGCTCACGTGAGTATTTTTCTTAACTGCTCCATGGTTACCGCTGCATAAAATTGATAATCCGGTAGTGCAGGTTGTCGCAATGTTTCGCTAGTTACCGGCGAATTTGTGAAGAATGAGGCCGCATGTTTGCAAGGAAGATCTGATAAGGTCTTCCTTGTCTAAGGTCAGCCGAGAAACGAGTCTAAGGTCAGCTGAGAAACAGTCTGCAGTGAACAACATACACTCCATGTGTAATGTGTGGTGTGTGTCATGTTGAGTTACGATACTCATTGTTCTCGTTCAGCGGTGTCCGATCCCGTTCGGTGAATTTCGTTTCACGTGAAAGCCGCACATTGACTGGTTTTTGAGCCCATGGGGACATGATTTGGAATAGAAAACAATCATGAATACATTCAATTGAAAAGAAATTGTCTGCTCTTTCCGATGCTGCCTGGCGCGAAGTCATCCGACCTACCAGTCGCGAGTTATGTAGATTTTAAGTTAGGGGTGACACTTTTTTTCGATCACCCTGTACTAGTAAAACGCCTTTTGGGCGAAGAACGAGCGAGCGAGTTAGTGAGCCCTGCACGTGCGGAAGGGTTAGAGGGTACTTCCAACGGGCTTGTGCAAAGCACCCTTTTAACCGGTGGCTAGCAGTGTGCCAAATTTGAACGCAATCGGCCCAGCCGTTTCCGAGATCTGGAAACGGCATTCTGCACGTGCGCACGTGCAAACGGGGTCCAAACTGACTTTCGCACGGCACCCTACTAACCGGTCCCCAACCGTGTACCAAATTTGAGCGCAATCGGCCCAGCCGTTCTCGAGATCTGGAAGCGCCCCCTGCACGTGCGCACGTGCAGTAGCACCCCGACCGCAACACATGGGAATGCATTGCCTGGTGGGTGCCTACCTGTATGCCAAGTTTCAGCGAAATCGCCCCAGTAATTACAGAGTTATTGAAATGGGAACAAATTTGGCACGCCTTCTTTTTTTATTTTGCACGTGCAGTGGGGGTCACTCACATAGATCAAGAGTATCGGACCTTTGATAGAAGGGATGAAGCTACCCTACAAAAATTGCCGCAAGACAATCGCCCAAGCGGCTGCTGAAATATGAGCATATCAAAATCACTATTTTTGCAAAACAGCTTTAACACCCTTGGCTTTTCAGGTCACTGAGATGCATCAAAAGCAGTCAATTACGGGGTAGAAGGGATGGGGCTACCCAGCAAAAAAGACCGCACGTCAATCGGTCCAGCGGTTGCTGAGATATAAGCCTCTCAAAAGCGTTACAGGCCGGGCCAGGCCGCTCATACTGAGGTTTTTCCCTTATATTGAAAAGACTTCGCTTCGCTCGCTGCGCTCGCTCGCTCGTAATAATAGTTCGATGATGCCAACTTGTGTGTTTCTGTGTTCCTGATTGCCACATTACCTTCTAGGGTTGGATACTATAGTGGTCAATACCATGGCTACAGACGAGCATGCACTGGGGCAGACATGGAGCCAGAGACAAGAAGCAGAGACTGAAAATTGGGACGGAGCACGTGGACCGCTCTACGACAACGCGTTGTCTGCATTTGCTGTCCCCACTGGCAGTGAGTATGAACTATGAAGCCTTTTATCGCTTACAATAGAATATTTCTATCCAAGGTTTTGCCGCTGTAATGGAACACTCCACTGACTTGAATTTAGTTTGAACAAAATGACCATATGTCATAGGAGAAGCACTTGAGTAACGTTCGTTTTCAACACTAGTTTTTTAAACGTGTTTGACTCCAAGTACGTTTTTCAAATAAGCATGCGATTTAACCAGCGAAACTAGCATAACTGAGCCTAGAAAAATCGAACGTCTCCTAATTTTAACATGTGAGCTCTTCCCTATAGATTCCGTACGTGCGTTTTGGAATTTGACATTAATTAGAACAGTGGTGATGTCATGCTGTGGAACTTGGCTTGCAAAGTGATGTATAACTACTATGGACAGAACCGCTTACTCGATTTGGACCTCGGTAAACATGAAAAACGAAGTTTGCCCAAAAGTCTGTTGACACTTTGTGCCTTCGTACGTACGTATGGGTGCCAGCTGCTACCAGTGATGTCATAAAAGTATGTTCATTTTTAAGACACAATTTCCTGGTATTTATCGAGCACAATTTGAAATCGAATATTTTAATGGTAAGAAATTCTTAGCCAGACGCTGCTAAGAGTTCCCAGCAGCGTCCCCCTGCTAGACGCTGGGGGTACGCTGCCAAAACTCAGAGGAGAGCTTCGGAAATGAACTTGGAGCCAAACACCTTTTGAAAAAAAAAACTAGCAAAAAGTTGAAGGTATACGATCCTGTGAAGTGATCGTAATTGGTAGTTTATCCATGACAATATGAATAAAGCTTTTGCTCATCAATGTGAAATGCGTTTCTTGTCAGTTCCAAGCAGTTTAAAAGGCATGACGTTGGTGCTATAAATTTAAGTGATTACTTAATCGAATTGTGCAGCAGGATCTTAAATGCTATTTTATTGAAAAGCAACAAGGCTGGTCAATAGAATTTCGATAATGAAATTGGAGCCAAACACCTTCTGAAAAAAAAAAACGAACTATAGTTTTGTTAGGACTGAACTTAACTAGCATGACATTTTCAGCCCTGCCGTGCGTCATCTGCGGTGGTGTAGCCACTGTTGTCTGCCGAAATTGTCCTTCGAGCGTTCTCTGCACGAAATGTGACGTGGACCAGCACACTCTTCAGCCATTTCATAAAAGGCGACACTGGACTCGTCAGTTTTGGGAAGTTCTGCCTGCAAGGTCATCTGTTACGCAAGCCGGAGAGTTTGTCCAGTTTGGTAAGTGTATTGGGGGCAGGTGTTGGTTTTCTACAATATCCCACGGAGGCTTGTACATGACGTTTATTAAAGAAATACTGCCGTTACAAACAACAACTTTAAAAGAAGGCTGCCATTTTTTCGTTTATGATTAGGGGGTGCAGGAACGGGGGGCAGTTGGGGCAGCTTGCCCCCTCCCAACTTTAGGGTCGTGGGGGCGACGCCCCCTCGACTTTAGGGGCGTGGAGGCGCTGCCCGCACAGCTTTTCTGTGATATCTTTCCACGATGGTACGCAGTTCAAGGAAAACGCTTGGTGTTTGCTTCATGTTTTCGCATTTCTAAAGCAGCAGGCCTGTTTGCTGTACAGTGCCGTCAATGATCAGGGTGTGACAAATAGTTGCGCGTGAACTGTACGTGCAGCCCCCTAGCATCGCAAAGCGCTTGTCAATGTCTACTGTTGCACTAAGTGTTTTCCTCCCACGATCCAATTTCCCTCGCTCAGAGGATCCCCATAATTAAACATTTAGCCCCCTGGTACGCGCACCTTGTACCGCTCACAGTTCAGCGTTCCAAAGTCTTAATGTTTGTCTGTTTCATTTCAGATCCGGTTTTGCCTTTGCACGAGATCACATCAGCCTGTTGCACATGTACAGGAAAGATGCAAATGGAATCTTCATCATTTTCAACGACGTGCATCACTATGCAAGGTACTTCAAAGAGGCTGGCACACGCTGCTTCTGGGGTCTTCCTAATTCCTATCCTGCTTATTTGTAGTGATGATGAAATAGCCTTTGCTCCTAGGTACTTAATCGAAAAAATGACGAAAAACAAACTATATAAGAGACTGATCGCCCCTGTGGCTTCTTCAGAGCGAAATAAACAATGCTCATCACAGCCATCAATCATATTTACCTTGCTTGTTTCTGATTTTTTCATTTACTGGCTGGGCCATTTCTTCTTCCCCGCGCTAAGACGAAGCTGGCTCAGACTCTTACCCGGACGCGTGGTTCGCAAAGGGACTGTTCGAGGAAAACCCGTTAATGTTCAGAGACTTAGCTCCCGTTGCTCTAACTTTATGTGAAAATGTCATTTATGATTTGGGAGCTGTCAGGAATATTTGGTTAACAGTTGATTCGGCACCTTAGCTTTGGAACGCACATACGACACCAGGTCCCCTAAGTGCACTGGGATTATTGTGCCTTTGGACCCAGATGCCCAGATCTGTCATGCCGAGATCTGTCATGAAAGGGATCACTGAGGCGTTGGTCCCGGCGGTGGGGGTGGGGGAGGGGGTCCATGAGAATGGCGCGTGTGCTTGTGAGCATTTGTCAGTATATGTGTATAATATATGTGTGTGTTCATTAATACACCGGCACACATTTCGTATAACACATACATCAGTTGGTGACATACCAGGGAAATAAGCTAAAATTAGAGTGCTCTATTTATTGCTCCTGCCCCATGTTGAAGAGATACCCCTAAAAACGTGATCTTTTATCGGCCCTTACGCAGCAAGGCAGTAATTCTCAGACCGGTGGATGGTATCAATAGAAAGAGAATGCGTCAAAGATTACAATGAATTAATTAAAATAACATTAAAATGTTGATTAAGCGTGGAAATTAGTCCCAAACATAAGCTAATTATTGCTTCTACCTCGGCGACGGCGCTCCCCGCAGTCAGTGGAGAAGCTAAAATAAAAGCCACCATCCTCCTCCGTAAGTCAATTTTAGAGCGGCCGAGTGGGCCGATGCGGGGCCACCAAACTGAGGTAAGACGTGGCTAGCAATTGCAAACCGCCATAGAAATCAATATCTTAAGACGTACAATATGGGATGATTACTCTGAAGCTGGAGTGAAAGCATGAGTAGATTGCAAGAAACGAAATGCATAGATTGGTTGAATTATGTACAATAGGCACAGCTCAATAGATGAAGCCATTTCTATGATGTTGACATTTGACATAACCCTTCCTCTCCTCACCTATGACCTAAGTGCATTGGCAGTTACCGGCATAGTTTTTGAGCACGAGTTTAATTCGCCATCGGACCGCAATGCATGTTGCTAGGCTGCTGCAATTACAACGAACATACGAATACTGCCTTCATTTGTAGACGTTTGTTTTTTAAGCGGTCTTTGACGTACAAGGGGGCATACCTGTCGACAACTTGAGTTTCTCCGAATTTCAAAAACTCCCAGAATTTCAATTCCTTATGCACTGTTGTAGGTACAGCTACGTTCACAAGTTTTCGTTTCCTCCTGTTCTAAAAAGGATGATATTTGTCGATTTCGTGCGTCGCTGATAAGAGGGTGCGTTTAATAATTAGGCCCAACGCTTTCTGCATCCGCGAGTACCTACCTTCAAAAGGGAACAACAGTTTCCATTTATTACACTATGGGACATGTGACAAAATGACCACTGGAACACGCATGAAACGGAGCTCATATTCCTAAAAATGTCTACAATCACTTCCTTTCCGACACTATTAACAAATACCATCTCAAGTTAGGTGGTTGACAGACAGTCAATGGAGATCTGGGGAGACTGAGTGATGCCAATTCACCACTTAACTGATAATGAGGGCTGAGGGCAGAGAAACAGGCAACATGCACAACTGACAACTTGACAAGTGACAAAACACTACCAATATTGCGCAGTGCACAACATATTACAGCGGCCAGCCCAAAAAATGCTTTTGGTGGCTTATTGCAAAACAAGTCACTAATAAAATATGTCTTAGTTGCAGCTGAACACTGCACAATGATCACACTGTTCACGCTTTGAGTGAGATGCCACAGGTGGTTTGAATCACACTTTGATACAACTGCAAATCTGAAGTGTTATTATGAGATTCATGCCTCCATGATCACAGCACTTTGGTTGAGGTTGGCAAAACACTTGTAGTCTGCAGAGTTCCACATGAACTGCAGACACCTCATCTGGTGGTCTTCATGTTGCTCAACTTCTTCAGGAGGCAAATGTCGACCACCCAGCGGAAGCATGGTCCTGCAGAAAAGAAAGGTAATGCATAAGGTACAAACATTATCTGCTGAAACAGCCCCTTCTGTTGGCTGTTATTAAACTTTTAACATAACATAACAACATGTATTCCATGTATATTACATTTGTTGAAGTAAAATACTGCCGGCTATTTCAATACCAGAAAATGAAATTATATTGTGGCATAATTCACATGCTCAGCTATCAGTATCAAATAATAAAATAATTTAAAATTTGGCATATCCTATAAAACACATTCATAGAATATTCTACTTCACGTCACAAGGACTCACAATCTTTCTGTTGGGTGTTTGATTGACGCATTAGCTAAGTTTGTCTTAGGTCTTATTATTACACAAAAAAATTCATATTGCATTATTGTATCAAAATACTGCCAGCAATAACAAAACAAGAACATGAAATGTCAATGAGCAGGCCGCCTTTCCAAAAATGGGTTACTTTGAAAAGAATTTGTTTCTTTTAAGGAAAAGGAGAAATGATTATCAGGTAATTATCAGAAAACCACTCAACCAGCAAGTGGCTGGGTGGTTTAACAGCAAACATCAAGCCAAACCATATATTTACATTTATCTAACAATTGAGCCATTTGACTACCACAAGGATATGTGAGCAAAATAAGAATCCAATTATCCAATGTTGACTTCCTTGCAAAGTTTATGCCTTATTTTATGAAAACGTGTCACTAGAATATGATACTTATCATCGAATATTATTTAATTTACGATTTATTTCGATCGAAACGCACATGGAGTCACGCGCCATTTTCGTCGACGATTAATATGATCGTGTTTCATGAAGAGATAAGGGGCTTCAATGGTCTTTCAAAGCAATAATTTGATGCAAAAATTGGTAGGAAATAATATAAAGCTGGTTCAAATGGCCATCAACCATTTAAAACACCGAAAATACTCACGACTCCGTCCCGACGACCACGCAGCACCGCGCACGCCACACTACTGGCACAATGCCAAAACTGCTGTCACAGCAGAAATGTTTTTTTTTTCTCGATTGCAATTATGGAATTATTTATTAAACAGAAGACGATCTTTCCGAAAAACCGACTGATTTCATACACAGATGCATGGAAAATAAAAAAATCCCGGGAAATTTATTTGTATTGTTTTGTCGATTTTGACATGCTCCTAGTTTGCAGCCATGTTTCGATATGTTCTACAGGGAGTTCAGAATTATTTCAGGACCAACCTTTTCCTCGTTCATTTTCCCGTCGATCATGAAATTTTTAGAGCGGAACAATTAGTTTCCAGGCGGTCCGAGCGGTTTTCGTGAGAAGGGTGCAAAAATCGGCGTCATTTTTAGAGCCTCGACACCAGCTCAACACAGGACCCTATGGGAGACGGTGAAGTAGCGGGAGCAATAAATAGAGCGCTCTAATTTTAGCTTATTTCCCTGTAGTGTCACCGACTGACATTCAGTTACATCATTCGGTTACAATCATCGGTTCAGTTACATTCAGTTACAATCATCAGACAATCCACACATGTTTCAATGACAGTTTCGCATGCATTCGGCCTACACATAATCAACTAGCACACAAGTCTAAAACCTAAGTGCTATCTGAGCGCCAGGGGTCTTCCATCGTATAAGGACAGAGTACCCGTCATGTTCATTTGCCGGTTGATAGCTGGGTCTCTATCCCTGATGAAGACGGCTTAAAGAATCGCCAGCTTATGTTTTTGGGGACATCTATGAACGTCCAACCCCTTGAGACCCCACTTTTTTTGCGATAATTTTTAGATGCGTTAACTCTCGTTGATGACATTCTGGCAATGTGTGTTTCAGAACCTGCCGAAACTTTTATTACTAATGTATTTTGACGCCAGACGATTATGGAACGTACTTATCATTCACTCGTTATGTTAAAATTCACGAAACGAATCTGCTGTTTGGGTAAAGGCTACGTGCTCATGGGGCGGAGCCACGTAATTACGTCAACGCTATGCTCCGCCCTACCCCTCCGGCGCTCCTTGCCCGGCGACTGGTCACTCGCGTCTCGCGATCCATCCAGGCTTGATGGTGGGCGGTAGCTGGTAGCGGTAGCGGGCGCTGGTAGATGACATTAAGAGCGGTGGCGCTGGTGGCGGGGCTCGAGTATGGCCGAATGCAAGCCTCTGCCCGGGCCTGAATTGACATTACGAGTGAATGAGAAGTACCTTTCATAATCGTCCGGCTTCAAAATACCTTACCTTAGTAGTAAAAGTTTCGGCAGGTTCTGAAACACACATTGCCAGAATATCGTCAACGAGAGTTCGCGCATTTAAAAATTATCGCAAAAAAGTGGGGTCTCAAGGGGTTTGACGTCCATAGTAGGTATGATGCTGGTATTGTTAACCATCATGCTGCGAGTGAGTTTGCTGCCGTGTTCTAATCGGACGTGTTTTTCGGGGCACCATTTTGAAGGTGCATAGAACTCAAAACTAATGTAAAGATGGACAGTGCCTGTTAACGTTTGATATAATTTTATTTCATTTTCAGGTCGGTATAACCTGCTTCTACCGGTCTGGACGTGTGCCTCCTGCAAGTCGGTGATCGAAGTCACCAACTCTGATCTTATGCGGTGTGGCTTCTACAGAGCATCTCCAATCAAGATGTCCACAGTCGTCCATGAAGATGTTTTCGTAACATGGCAATCATTGAAGTACCACTCACCTGGCACGTCGCTGACGGCATTCGTGGCCTCTCTGGAAGAACTTGGGAAGTCATATGGCTCTGTAAGCTCATGCAGCACGCATCATTTTTCTGTTCTTGTAAATTAGCCGTTGCCGCCGCGTCATATATCAGTCATGATATAATCATAAGGTGGTTACTTTTAAAATCATCACACTCCCCATGATGAAATTTAGAAACCCGTTGTGACATTTTATCAGGACATTTCCAGTTGACACTTGTAGCCACAGAACATAGTCTTTCAGGTGTAGATACAGTCTATCTTGAAAGTGCCGTAAGGTGTGGCTATTTGAGACGATGGGCGCTCACTCCTATCCTTCCCTCCCTTCCCCCGTCCTAAGGGTCAGGCAATCCAGTGACCCTCAAACTTGACCACCCTCCGCTGCGCCGCATGTCTAGCGCCACCCTGCCATGCTGCGATACTTTCAAGACAGACTGTAGAATGTACATTTGATATTTACTCATTCAAGGCTTCTCTGACACTTGATACACTGGAATGTCTGCGGACGTTTTTTTTTGGGGGGGGGGGCGTTGATTATCCTATTTGCGTGGGTTGTGTCTATCTGAGTTCAGTGACATGTCTTTCAAATGTCAGCGGCATCTTCATTTTTGCAGCCTGGGCCGGTCGACTTCGAACGCCTGGAAAAGGCATACACAGAGTGGACATGCATGCAGTTCGAACTCCAGAGGCTCGTGTGTTCCGACTTCATGGCCTGTGAGGCCTGCGGAGATGAGCCGAAAATAGTTCATGTGGATGGCAACTTCAAGCTCTACCGTTATCAGTCGTCCGGCAGTGGGGAGATGACATCCGCCTACCATCTAGGCACGCTCATCGAGGACAAGGAAGCGGTGGATAGTCACTTCAACAAAACGAAGATCGTTACGAAGGTGATTATAATGCATGATTGTGCATTAATATATATTAACACATGGTTTCCCGTGTGTAAATGGTTTTAACGCACGACTCGTGCTCCAATCCATCTATGCACGATCATCAACCATTTATGCACGGAAACCATGTGTTAAACTAATTAATGCATGCTTAACGGTGCGAATTTAAATCAAAATTAAACCAAGCCCATGCCACTAAAAGGGCCTTTTATGGGAATTCTAAGAATAAAGTCAATGACCCTTCCGAAAAACTTCAGTCGAGAAAGTCATTGGTGCACGGCTACCTTCGAATTAACGCACGGTTAATCTCCAGTGAACGCACCGTAAAGTATGTATTAATGTATGAACAAGCTGGTACTATTCAATTGTAATTTATAAGTGTTGCATATTAACCCGCGCCCTGTTGGGGTCTGTTTATAACGCGACCTGGTGGGGGGGGGGGGGGCTATTTTTTGCCTCCCCTCGTATCTCCGAAACTACTGGACGGATCCGCAAAATTCAAACGGCGTTCGAAAGGCCTGTCAAATTTGTTGAGGGAAACCAAATTTCATTGACCTCGGGGTCACCGATGACGTCACAGGTCAGGTCAAAGATGAAATGTTTCACCGTTCACGGGTCTGTTAGGGAATGCGCTATAACACCGAGGAAAACGCATTTTGTCGATAATCAGCGATAGGGCGTCAGTTGCCTAGTAGATATGTTGCTATTAGAGGTCACTGACAATACCAGGTCAGGTCACAGGTCAGGTCACCAAGGGTCACAGGTCAGGTCACATGAGCCCAACTTTACTAAGGTTGTGTGATGCATGTTTTATGGCCAATTTTTCATTTCCAACTCAATGGTGTTGGTTATAAGACTATCAGGTACGGCTTAGGTCACTTTCTGGTGAAGTTCAGGTCAAGGTCAGGCCAAATAGGTCAAATTTTAAAGTTGATAGTTTTGCATAAAATGGGTATTGATTCGATGCAGCTCGTCACGGGGAGTCTAATGTTGGTCTTTGTTTTGCGCTACGGGGTCTAGAATTGCTAAAAATTGAGTTTGAAAATTTGACGTCATCAATTTTGAACAGTTTTTCGCTATAACTTCGCCAAAAAAAAAGAGGTATCAATCTCAAATTTGGTATGTGGATGGAAGGCGGTAAGGACTATCACATATATTCCGGTTTTTGCGAAATTCAAAACACTTTTTGGATTTTTCTATTATTATATCCAAAAAAATTATTTTTTGATTTTTGGGGGTCCAAATCCAAAAATTTCAAAAATCCGAAATAGCAGTTTTGTAGCCCTGTTGATTCTACAGCTTTTATGTCTTTATCATTTTTCTGTATTTGCAAAGCTATAGGCCTGGCAGCTCTTCCCGCGAAACCCTTTTTTGGGTCGAAAACGGCAGAACATGACGTCACTCTGACGTCATTTCCGGCCAACCTATCATAGCCTTTGGAAAAATTTTTGGTCACAATGTGTAAAATTGATGTCCGGGAGGGTACTGAAAGTTTGGTGACGATCGGCGCAGCGGTTCTGGAGATATATCGAAAAGTCTGGAGGGGGCAAAAAATAGCCCCCCCCCCCCACCAGGTCGCGGGTTAATGTACCTACCACTTCTTCTACCCGACTTAGCTCAGTAAAAAATGCTTTAAGGGATATGTTCACCTTGAAGACGGATTTCAATGTGCCAAAACACTTTAAAGTAAATGGCTATGTCGTAACCGTATACCATACCCATATCGTAACTACACCTTAAAGGGACCCTCCCACCTTCAAAAAAGTTAATGAATTGGCATGAAAGTGATGTCCCTTGGTTCAGAAAGAGCGAAAACGAATATCTACCAAATTTCACCGAAAAATATTCACTGGTTTTCAAGATATTAGGCTTTTACTTTTGTTTACTTTTTGGGATCTCCCCTGTTACTAGCGACTTAATTTGGAAGCAATAATTTGGCAGCCTTAAAGTGCGGCAGACGTTGCGCGCAAAGCAGCGTATACCACCACGTGTTAACGATGGTTTTAGTCTAAGATTTAAAAATTGTTAGATCTCCGCTGACGTCACAAATTCTAAGGGGGCATTCCAATGCATTAGCCCCCTAGAATCCGAAAACTGCAAGTTTGAAATGCCATATCTTCGAATTAAAGCATTTTTCGATGTTGTGAGTGCCCAAACCGGTATTTGCAGGCCATGGCCACCAATTTGGCTATCTTAACTCAAAACTAATGTTAAGGTGGGAGTGTCCCTTTAAGGGCGGCCGGTCGTCGGCCAGCGGACCGCGAAATTACCTGACCTAAGGTCACCGACATCGAAATTCCGAGATAGTGCTACATTTTGTGTATGGGTAAGCTTAGATAGCCTTGAAAGTTTCATACTGAACACTCAACTGTAGCCATGACGCGACTGTTAACATTATTAGAGGTCATGTCACTTCACCTGACCTGAGGTGAAGTGGGACTCTAAATTTTCTGGGAATGTGCGAAATAGATGTGGTGAGATAATGTATGTCTTAATTGCCACAGTACTTTGCGCTATTCGTGAAAAGCCGTAGAGAGTAGTCAAGATGCCTCCCCACCCCACCCCCCACCCCTAATCGGGTGAAGGTTCCTTATTAAAGAATTATGGTGGACCGCTTAAATTATTTGACTGTCTATTGCGAACTCAAGGTAAATTCTTGTGAATTTTCAATCTGCCGTGTGTTGAAAACATGACTTTTCGTTGTCTCATTTTCCTGGAAAAACGAGCATGCACCTTTAATTAATACTGTACATTTAATTGTCAGACAAACAACCGATGCGGTATCTCGTCCTGGGCTGCTGGTCGGAACGCTCCGGGACGTGTTCCATCCAAGAAGACGCAGGACGAGACGGGACTGATCGTGGCAACGTGTCGCCACAGCGTCATCCTCGGTGGTGTCAATATGTATCGCGGGGAACTCTTCGCATACAGTCACTACCTACAGCAGAAGAGGTTCCCCAACGGCCTGCAATACTTTGCTAGTGACATAGTATGCAAGTATTGGCCCTGGACGCAGCGCGTGGGACAACTCTTTCCTGAACATGCCACGCACGACACGAAGCCGTTCTTGAGCGTGATGCACGCTATGAGTCACGCCTACTACTGCCAGGTATGGAAGCTGTACAGTATCATTAATCCCCACTCTGTGTTGTCTGATCCAACTTCGCCATTCTGGGGGGGGGGGAGGCAAATGACCATAAACCACCCCATATATATATATATATATATATATATATATATATATATATATATATATATATATATATATATATATATATATATATATATATATATATATATATATATAATGTGTGTTAACAGTGAAATCCGCTTAATAAATCCAGCCGCTTATTGTGGCCGCTTGAGCTATTCACGGATTTTCTCCATAAATACCCATAATTATAAAGAAATCCGCGTAAGTCCACCAACTCCGCTTAATAAAGCCACTTGGGAGTTTCGAAGCCCGCAGTTACTTCTCCCCACTCGAAACGTGGCATCCAAACCGCTCCCGAAGAACCGCTCTGGAGCAGCGGTCTGCAGCAGTTGGAGTTCTAAAAACAGAAGGAGTTAAGGCTTTCAAGAGCGCAATCACCATGCACCTCAAAGAAATGTTCCCGGCAAAGCAGGCACGCTCGTCTATTCCGTTGGCATGGC
Organism: Amphibalanus amphitrite; assembly: GCF_019059575.1. Taxonomy (NCBI): domain Eukaryota; kingdom Metazoa; phylum Arthropoda; class Thecostraca; order Balanomorpha; family Balanidae; genus Amphibalanus; species Amphibalanus amphitrite. Next base: position 73,938 of record NW_024882999.1, on the reverse strand, counting down.
TGGCATGACGGGAGTGATCGCGGATAGATATGTTGAATTAATTGGTGTGACAGCGGTGCAGTGTGCGCTGGTCACTTTAACCTTCCAGGCGGTGGGGGGGGGGCATTTTTTGCCCCCCCCCCTTTAGTTTTTTTCGATATATCTCGAGAACCGCTGCGCCGATCGTCACCAAACTTTTGGTACCCTCCCGGGAGCAGCTAGCGCACATGGTGACCAAAAATTTTTCCAAAGGCTATGATAGGTTGGCCGCTAATGACGTCAGAGTGACGTCATTTTTGCCATTTTCGACCCAAAAAAGGTTTCGCGGGAAGAGCTGTCAGGCCTACAGCTTTAGAGATAGAAAAATATTTCAGACATAAAAGATGTAGAATTGGAAGGGCTACAAAACTGCTATTTCGGTTTTTCAATTTTTTTTGGATTTTGACCCCCAAAAATCAAAAAATAGATTTTTTGAATATAATTGCCAAAAAATCCAAAAAGTTTTTTGAATTTCGAAAAAAAACCGGAATATATGTGATAGCCCCTACCGCCTTCTACCTACATACCAAATTTGAGATCGATACCTCTTTTTTGGCCAAGTTATAGCGAAAAAACTGTTCAAAATTGATGACGTCAAATTTTCAAACTCAATTTTTAGCAATTTTAGACCTCGTAGCGCAAAACAAAGACCACCATTAGACTCCCCGTGACGAGCTGCATCGAATCGATACCCATTTTATGCAAAAATATCAACTTTGAACTTTGACCTTTTTTGACCTGACCTTGACCTGACCTCCACCAGAAAGTGACCTAAACCGTACCTGATGGTCTTATAACCAACACCATTGAGTTGGAAATGAAAAACTGGCCATAAAACATGCATCGCATAACCTTAGTAAAGTTGGGCTCATGTGGTGACCCTTGGTGACCTTTGGTGACCTGACCTGTGACCTGACCTGGTATGACCAGTGACCTCTAATAGCAACATATGTACTAGACAACTGACGCCTTATCGCTGATTTTCGACAAAATGTGTTTTACTCGGTGTTATAGCGCTTTCCCTAGAAGCCCCGTGAACGGTGAAACATTTTATCTTTGACCTGACCTGTGACGTCATCGGTGACCCCGAGGTCAATGAAATTTGGTTTCTCTCGACAAATTTGACAGGGCTATCGACCGCCGTTTGAATTTTCCGGATCCGTCCAGTAGTTTCGGAGATACGGGGGGGGGGGGGGCAAAAAAGTGCCCCACCCCCCACCGCGCGGAAGGTGGCTGGTAGGCCCACCGCCTGCCGGGTTAACCCGGCACCGCCTGGGCTATTTCCGTACCCACGACAGCCTGGGGGGGGGGGGGTATTCCCCCTGTTATCTCGAGAACCAATGGTCGCATCGAGCCCCGCGAGGCGGCGTTCGAATGGTCTCTACGAGACCTTCCCAAAGCACTCTTAAGATTTTAAGATTGAGGTCAACTTTCGGGTCAAGGTCAGGTCAAAGGTCAAATTCTGGGGTTTTGCATGATTAGGCTTACGGACAGCGGAATCGACAGCTGCTGCTCGAAACTCACCAAAAATGACCTCAAAGACCTAGTGAAGGTACCATGTGCGTATAGGGGTCATACTAAGTACGGGTCAAGGTCAGGTCAGGTCACGAAAGGTCACGGTTTTCGCTTTCTGCTACATGGGCATGCGACACATGATTTATGACTTATTTTTTACGCCGAATCCGATGGTAATGGTAATATGTGACCCCAAGTCACTGTGCTGGTGATAAGTGTGCATTGAAAGCATAAAAAAAATCGTTTATACCATGCATAACTAAACGAGGGCTAAGAAAAAGGTCAATTTTTCAACAATGTTCTAATAGAGCTCTATGACATATATTCCGGTTTTTTGGAAATTATCAAAATTTTGGATTTTATTAGCTGTTTTACAAAAAAATGTAGTTTTTTGAATTTTTAGGGGTGAAAAACGCATTTTATGGAAAATCCGAGATAGCCATTTTAAAGAACTCGTTGAGCTGCGTCTATTCATGTCCTTAATTTGCAATTTGCTTAAAACCCTGATTTTTGGCAATTTTTTAAACATTTACCACTTATTGACTGAAAACGCCATGTAGTTACGTCACTAAAATCGATACATCTAAAAAAAATTGGAAATTTTTCTTAAAAATTGCACAGGAGACGTCAAATTGATGGGGGAGAAGGTATGCCAAGTTTCAAGTCGATAGCATAAGTGGTTCATAAGTTATTCAAGAAAAACGGAGGGGGGGGGTCGGATCCGACCCCGCCCCCAGGCGGTTGCGGGTTAAGGGGCATTTCTACGGTCGCAGGTTTGGGGATGTCCAACCTTAAAAGCATGCCTTTATAAATTAGGCTGCATTACGAAAGTCAAGTTATTTGGGGTCCGGACCCCTGCGACCCCATCGGTGGCGGAGACCCTGGTCACTTTCTGTTCCTGGGTAGGTCAAACAGCTTTCGTCACCCATTACCATCTTCACGTTCTGACCGTCTGATAGCGTGCCCCAAACAGCCGACGCAAACGCTGTTATTCTCTGCGTTTCTGCGCTTTGGTGTCATCTGCAGGTGCCTGTGTGCACCTCCGTTTCTCAATAACACATTTTCTCAAGCAAAAACTACAACATAATAGTATCCAAATATTAAAGCGACACGCCAGCAGGCACATCGACAACTTTTTCCAGCCTACTGGACGTTTCCTCTTGTCTCAAATATAATAAATATGCGATTGGCACTTGGCTGAAAACCTGTTACTTGCACTAAGAGAGCCATAGGTGTCCTCTACGGTATAGATGGGTAATTTTTCTTCGGATTGGCGAAGATTTCTCGGGACCGTTTGCTTACTGTCCCAATGGCGACTGACCGTGGGATGTAAACTTTTCATTTTGCGTGTTTAACTTTCACAACAGATAGGTCTTTGGTCGTGTAAAATATGGATATTGTGTATTACCCCATTAACGGTGCGTATCAATTGCTTGAAAACTTGCTCACTATTTAGTAGACACCCGTTACGTTTCTCTCTCTCTCTCTCTCTCTCTCTCTCTCTCTCTCTCTCTCTCTCTCTCTCTCTCTCTCTCTCTCTCTCTCTCTCTCTCTCTCTCTCTCTCTCTCTCTCTCTCTCTCTCTCTCTCTCTCTCTCTCTCTAGCTCTCTCTCTCTCTCTCTCTCTCTCTCTCTCTCTCTCTCTCTCTCTCTCTCTCTCTCTCTCTCTCTCTCTCTCTAGCTCTCTCTCTCTGTCCCCTTTCTCTTTCTCTCCTGTTAAATGACGAGGCCTGATTTCTTTTAACCCTTTCGTTTTTACAGATAGCCTATGGGGGCTTTTGGCAAGAAGGGTCGGGATGGTCGGTGATGGAAACAACTGAGATGGCGAACGCCTTCCTGAGTCGTGCCTCCAACACCACCAAGTACATGACCTCTGCCCAGCGCGTGGACTCTCTCACCGACCTGGTACTGTGCTACAATCGCAGTAAGCATCTGCGCATGCCAGAGCTCCTGGTAAAGAGGAAAGAAGACGCTAAGAAAAGGCTCCCGAGCCTTGAAAAGAAGCTAGCGTCTCTCCTGCAGGAGCATGGTGTAGACGCCAGTCAGATAGATGTGCTTGTGGAACAGCTGCATCTGTTAGCCACTTCCCTCTCGATGCGCGACAGGCGTGCTAGCGGTACCGACCTAGAGAACGCCATCGAGATGACGAGTGACAGCTGGCGAGTGCGACGTTCGGCTGTGACGAACGTGGCTACGTCGTCAAAGGCGCGTATCGCAGCACGGAGGAGGATGCAACAAGACCACATCAAGCTGAAGACACTGCTTGCTAAATACGCGCGTGAAGCTGGAGTCACTGTGGCGGTAGAAGATGCCCAGGAAGGGTGCTTCCCATGGCATACCCACTCAACGGAGGGTAGTTCCGTCTCCCTGTCCGCCAAACGTGTGATTTGCGACACAGTCATGCGCATCCGTCGGACACGGGAAGAAGTGCTGATCGTGGATGGCGAGATGGAGCGCCTTCTATCTGCCTCTTCTGGTGCCATTCATATGCTGAAATACCCGCTTGCTGTAAGTTTTTGGACCTGTCACTTTTTCCAAATGGAAGTTTAGTTGCGTGGCATTACGTACAATTACAATATTCGGTTATATTTTTATACGGAATGTTTTCCGATGCCATGTTTACGACAAATGTAATATGTTTAGTAAACAAAAGCAAAAGATTGTTGAAAACCAATCATCACCGACATGAAGCCTGAGGTTGATATACATCAACGCAGCATTCACTTGTTTTTTTTTCAGATGATAGAAGAGCAGCTGAGCCGCCCAGATCATGAGCGCGAGTCAGTCTTGGAGCCTTCATCAAGGACGGACCGGTATTCCATCCGGCAGCAGTCGACCTCCGTTCTGCGTGGCCTTAGAAGTCTCATCCTCGAGGCACTCAGCTACCGACAAGAGTACCTGAACTTTGCACGCTCCCGCTTCCAGCAAAATGTTGCACGTAAGCTGGTTAACTTTCTCTTTTGTGACTAATTTAAACTACTAGCAAGACCGTTTGCCACATGCTCAGAAATACAGCTAAATATTATCTCAACAGTTAATGCCAACGGAGTAGGTTATGTACTAAATACCGGCAGAACTAAACTGTGCGGTGCACAGTGATGCAAATGGGGTTCACGAGTGGCCATAGATACCAAAAAGTCAGGTTTACCAAACCGAGTAAATCGCGGTATGGCCAAACAAAGACATGTTTGGGGAATCTGAAAGCACACAGCTTTCATGTTTTTGTTAAAACCGACCTCGTGTATAATTGTCAGAAGTCGTGACATTTTCTATGTCGTGAAATGCCTGTCAGGTACTTGCAAATTCAAACGCCGCTAGCGTGCGTTCATTTCATGCAAACTGCAAAAAAGTGTACATGGCAATGATCCCTAAGGCCTTCTGCTTCTAATGCCGGGTCACAAAAAGCCGTATCTCTTTGTTTTGGCGGTTATCTAACCATCGGTCATCATGCTGCAATCGTAGTTTTTTACTTAAAATTATTTGCTTTCGTTTCACCTACAGCAGTTTACACAGTGTGTGCCCGTTAGTCCCCTATGCCTTAGCCATCCCCAATCATTTCTGAGTCACACCGTGAAAGAATTAAAGGCGCTAGCACAGGGCAGACCGGCGCTATTGAAGTTTTTGTCCGGCACGGTCAGGTGTCGCGGTGGGCGGCGGGTGGGCGAATTGCTTTAACCGAGGATTTGCAATTTCGACAGACGTTTGACTTTGACCTGCTACAAGTAGGTCAAATATTGACCTTAAGTCAAAAGTAATATGCTCACTCGCGAGATCTTGTCAAGAGCAATCCGTTGGTTTTTGTCGCGAGGCGCTAGGACGCTTCGTTTAGGAACAGCAGAGGTATGCACCGACGAACCTTCGCTGTGGCCGCCCGCCCGCGCCGCGGCACCCGACCGCAACGGACGAAAACTTAACCCTATTCCGGGCGGGGGGGCCTTTAAGGCCCCGCGCCAGAATAGCAGTTTTCATTTTTCCCCATTGACTTATAATGGTGAGGTTACGAAAATGACCTGACCTCATATGACCTTTAGGAAAAGTTCGAAATATAGAAGTTGTGAGACTCCTAATGGATACTAGATCCTGCAAGTTTCATTTCTCTGTGAAAGCTTCTCTGGCAGTGAGGGCGTTGCGAAGTTGCGACATCTGAAGACCGTGCAGAGGTTCACTTATGACGTCATAGGTCAGTGACCTAACCTGACCCGAAAATGCGGTTGGTGTCAAAAGATCCGGCTTGAATCAAAGGTCAGGTGTGCAAGTTTCAGCTCTCTATCGCCAGCGTGTTCGGAACTATCACGAAACAAGACCCTATGGGGGGGGCGGCACCCGCTCCCCCCCCCCTCGGCTGGCGAGGGTTAATTCTTCACAGTGCGGCTCAGAAATGATTAGGGAATGCTATGGTATGGTGGACTAACGGGCACACACTGTGTAAACCGCTGTAGGTGAAACGAAAGCAAATATTTTTTTAGTAAAAACTGCGATTGCAACATGATGACAAATCGTTAGATCAACGCCAAACCAAAAGAGATCCGGCTTTTGGTGACCCGGCATTAGAAGCAGCAGGCTTTGGGGATCATTGCCATGCATAACTTTTGCCATTGGTATGAAATGAACGCACGCTAACGGCGTTTGAACTTGCGAGTATCTGACAGTCATTTTACGACATAGAAAACGTCACGACTTCTGACAATCATACATGAGACCGGTTTTGACAAAAACATGATTTTTTTTTTTGAGACACCCCAAACATTTTGCCTGACTGGCCATATTACGATTTATTCGATTATTAGGGGAACTTGAAAATTGGGCCTTTTCGGTATTTATGGCCACTCGTGAACCCCATTTGCATCACTGTGCGGTGGGGGGGGGGGGGGGGGCGGTAGCAGTGTGGAGCGATACCGAGCACGGATGTCGATAAATATTAATGACAGTAATCGGAGACTGTTAAGATTAAAAAGCAGGTCTCATTTTTATTTTCTAGAATCCGTTGAACCGTTAGATTCTGTAAATAACGAGAAACATTCGTCTCTTCCTTTTCAGAAGCAACTAGCCATCAGTGACCTTCCTGTGAGTCACGCGGGCGGCAGTACTGCAGCAGCAGCAGTACGGCAGCAACAGTCACAACAACAGCGAGGGCGTCATCACCAGTACCACTGCTGCAGCACCAGCCGCATGGGCGTCGTGTGGCCTTCGGTGCAATCAGATTATTCAGCATTTCTTCTCCTACCCTGTATTATGTGCTTCATGCTGTTCGATATAAATTTCTTCATTGTTGCCTTGATCTTTACACACTGTTTGGGACCGTCTTGAGCGCCAGGGGGAAAACGGTAATCAGGGACGGATAGGATTAAACCGCCGTAAAGCCAATAGACTGCTAAGTGAGTCGGATAAAATCAAATAGAAAAAAACCGTCAGACACCTCCATAAAACACGGAGGCTTTTCGATGGCGACTAGCTCTGAGGAAAACACCGAGGCGCTGGGTGGAAGGGAAAACAAGGGAAAACCAGCGGGTGTCCCGACCAGCGTCAAAAGAGCAACCCACTCCCTCGGATGTTTTTGAGCCGTCTGTATAGACCGAAATAAAACCATCATACGAGGCTATATGCTCCAGGCTCTGGTTTGTGCTTTATAGGGCAGTAGGCTATCATTTTTTACTTCAGAAAGCGAGAGGTCCACCTGCGGTGGGGCGTTTCTCCAGGGTGGAGAAGGCGTTCCCCAGATAACGCAGAACGCCGCGCCAGGCTATATTCGATGTAGAGAATAAACCTCTTACGCGTGCTCCGAATGAATGACTCGTCCCATTACCAGGGCCTAGTTTAACAGGGTTTAACAGGGCCAGGGCCTTTAGTTGCGGTTAACTCAATTTTGGGTAAAATACCCCACTGCGTAACTACAAAAATACTCCCCAAAATTGAGTTTACCCCACTTGTGAGATTGAACCAAGTTCCTAATCTCACCAAGTTAATTACCTAAACTCAATTTTTGGGTAGTATTTTTGTAGTTACGTAGTGGGGTAGTTTCGTATTTTACCCCAACTTAAGTTTACCGCACTTGGTGAAACTGGGCCCGGATGAGGCAAGGCGACGCGAAAAGACGTACGGGTACGTCGGGTGCGTCGGGAATTGACGTACCTACTATGAACGTCAAACCCCTTGAGACCCCACTTTTTTGCGATAATTTTTAAATGCGTCAACTTTCGTTGACAATATTCTGGCAATGTATGTTTCAGAACCTGCCGAAACTTTTATTACTAAGGTATTTTGACGCCAAACGATTATGGAAGGTACTTCTCATTCACTCGTAATGCTAAGGTCAATTCAGGCCCGGGCAGAGGCTTGCGCTCGGCCACACTCGAGCCCCGCCACCAGCGCCATCTGCTCTAAATGCCATCTACCAGCGCCCGCTACCGCTACCAGCTACCACCCACCATCAAGCCTGAATGGAGCGAGAGACGCGAGTGACCGGTCGCCGGGCAAGGAGCGCCGGAGGGGTAGGGCGGAGCTTAGCGCTGACGTCATTGCGTGGCTCCGCCCCATGAGCGCGCAGCCTCTACCCAAACAGCAGATTCGTTCCGTGAAATTTAACATTACGAGTGAATGAGAAGTACCTTTCATAATCGTTTGGCGTCAAAATACCTTAGTAATAAAAGTTTCGGCAGGTTCTAAAACACACATTGCCAGAATATTGTCAACGAGAGTTGACGCATTTAAAAATTATCGCAAAAAAGTGGGGTCTCAAGGGGTTTGACGTCCATAGTAGTTTAAGAGCACAGCGCATCCCCAGCGTCTGACGGCGGAGAGAAAAGGGCGGCTCGTGCGCCTCGGCAAGAATGCTGCTCCTGGGCGAGGTGCGGAATGCTCCGGTGGCTATTCGGAGTGCTGCATGATGGACTGTATCCTGGGCCTTCTTGCAGGGTTCACTCGCTGAATCATACTCAAAAGAAGTGTAATCCCTAGCTTCGATCATATAAATTTGTGAATTACTTGTCACGACGTCGCAAGCAGCCGAGACTGAGGCGAACGTCACTACTACTGATAAAGTCATAAATCGCAAAAACGAAAAAAATATGCAGGAATGTGCCTTTAGGCAGTGCGTGCACGAACCTGCCCCACAACGTTATTTGTAATATAATTCAAAATTTCTTATTGAAAAAATGAGTTTTTCAACAAACAAGTTTGCAGCAGTTCCGTGAATAAAGTGAGCTTCTTCGGACCCAATCTTGAAAAGTTAAACCACATTTCCGAGTCAGGATCACGAAAATAGATGATTATGATAAGAGAAAAGTTTGGAAAGCCCACGAATATGACAAATTTGCGTTTTTATCAAGCATGACAGCAGGTACAGTGTTGTCTTCTACAGTGAACGAAGGGCGGCAATGATAGACATATTTTCATAATTTACCTTTAGCTCGTGCAGTCACTCGTGTTCCCATAAACTGCTGAAAACGAATTTGCCCCACTCTCCCCTACCTCACAATTATCTCGTCGACGGCTAGCTTGAACTGAAAAATACGAAACTGCTGGAAGGACTTGATGATATCCAGAAGCGGACGCACCTTGAAGCCACGGACTTTTATCTCTTGAACGCCAACGCCGATGAAACGCCGATGAACGCCTGCAGCTCATGGTCGGACAGAGAGAACAGCCTGGTCGTTTTTTTTCTACATCTCTCGCATACCGAATGGTTTCCAGCTGGATGGGATGCAACACTTCAGGTGTGAAAATTTTCTCAAAAATCTCCACAGCCGTACTCCCACTCAGCTCGCTGGCGATCTTCTCCCGAGCTTCCTCCGGTCCGTTAGAAGGCGCCTGCCAGTCACTGTATTCCGGTTGTTGTTTACGCCAGGTGGGAGCGCCTTGATCCGTGCGTCGTTGTTTCTTCGGCGGAGGCGTGTCGTCTTCAGTTGGCGGTGTCTGGAAATTAACTTCCACCTCGCCAGGCACGTCTGCCACCTCGGCGACACCGGTGCATTCGTCATTGCCCTCATCCTCGTCACTGTCGTCCGGCGGAATGCTCACCACATCGAGATCACCAGTATAACGCCTTTTGGGGCGACTAACGGAGCGAGCGAGAGGGTGGGCCTTGCACGTGCGAAATTTCGAGGGGGCACCTCCAACTGACTTGTGCACGGCACCCTACTAACCGGTCTCTAGTGATGTGCCAAATTTGAGCACAATCGGCCCAGCCGTTCTCGTGATCTGGAAGCGGCACCCTGCACGTGCGCACGTGCAAAATGGGTCCCAACTGACTTGTGCACGGCACCCTACTAACTGCTTCCTAACCGTGTACCGAATTTGAGCGCAATCGGTCGAGCCGTTCTCGAGATCTGGAAACGACCTATGCACGTGCGCACGTGCAGCAGCACCCCATTTCTGGCACATGGATATGCAGTGCCTAGTGGGTGCCTACCTACATGCCAACTTTCAGCGCAATTGGCCAAGTAGTTACCGAGATATTGCAACAATTACAAAACTGACACCTCTTCGTTTTGCACGTGGCACGTGCATAAGGGGTCACCCACTTGTATCGGAAATAGTCCAATACTTGGTAGAAGGAATGAAGCTACCCTACAAAAATTACCGCATGTAAATCGGTCAAGTGGTTGCTGAGATATAAGCCTCGCAAAAGCGTCCGCACGGCCGGCCGGCCGGCCGCTCATACTCAGAAATTTCCGTTAATCTAAGGAAAGACTTCGCTCGCTTCGCTCGCTCCGTAATCATCGACAGAATCGAGATCGTTCATCAATCATCACCATATGTAGGTAGGTATCTACGGATTCCTGTAGTCAAATACCGCTCCCGCGGCATTGTGATTGTTTCGGTTCCACAGATGGAAGACTACAATCTCAAATATGACAGAATCGCATTACATATGTGCCCTATCGCGACAAACTGACCGCAGTGGCGGCGGAAGGTATTCTAGGATAGGGGTGCAAACGATATTGAAGCGCCCCTTCCCGCTGGGCGCCCCTTACCATGCCGATGGCCGTCCCTGCACTGGAAAATCAGTTTCACCCCTATACAGGCGCCCATAGAAGTTTGCAGAGTGCTATTCCTGGTCATAATCATCTCCCCAGTAAAAAAAAAACGCAAAATACGCCCTAGCACTAGGGGTGTAACCGCCCATACGGACAGTGCAATTTTACAGGCCCCAATCTCGGACCTCCCTTAACATTCATATGTTGTAAACGGCAAACCACCCCCGATAAATGTTACACAAACTAATTTCCTCTCGCATATCGGCCATCAGGCGCCCCTTTTTGTCGCATGGAGCCTGCAACGCTATAAGCCCTCATATGTTCGTGTTGGCGTTCGGAGGCTATCGCCTTCAAAGACGTCTCCATAAATGTTTCTTTTTCGTCCCACACACAGGCGTCCCTCTTTCGCATGCAGGCGCCCCTCTTCCGCATGGCGCGCTTCTCGAGTAGCTGCGCCCTCCTAGCCTTTATCGCCTGGCAAGATTATATTCGACAGGGTCGGCAGCATCTGCCTTTGTTTCAGATAAGGATGCCCTCCACTCTTCAGCATATCAAAAGATACTTTTCCCACGTCATTGCCACCCTCTTCGTGTCACAAGTGCCTTTATCAGTTGCGGTGTCGCCTCGCACTGCTCAGCTTTATGGCTGCCGCACCTCTTAACTTCCTGCCTCCTCTACAGATTTTCGAGGCGCCCCTTTCCAATTTCCATAGCTTTAGGGTGCAGCTGCCCCCCTTGCCCCCCTGCTTCCGCCGCCACTGACTGACCGGCGTACCCTCCCCTGTCATTAGCCGCCGCTATCCGGGAATCCCCGCGCCCGCCACCAGCTGTGCGCGGGCCTGACCACCGGTGAGTCCAAATTGGTCGCTCAAAATTTCGCGTTCGCCACGCACCGCCGGGGCGTAGTGAGCCTGTTATCGTCAACGGATTTACAAAAGTGGACCTTGCTCTGTATAATATAAGCTTGTTGTCTCATTACTTAGAACAATGACCGAAATGCAGCCGTTGCACTGCATTCGTGTCGTAATATCGAGAAATCGCTAACTTTAGGACCCCACCAAATAAAGTTCTAGGGATTGTGGTCCTCAGTTCCCAGATAACCATCTTCAGATAACTTTCCTCATCAATCACCAGGGATTGACAGACCCCTCCGACGAAACCAGACAACCGTGACACCTTTCAAAGACACCGTCCATTTTTGATCCGCCGAGCGCTTAAAGGGAGTAATTGGTCGGTAGGTAAAGGGTAAAGGTTCACTTTCCTTAAATTAGTTTTTAAATAGATTTAGTATTTTTATGCTCAAAATGATCAGAAAATAAAATATGAATAAATCTTTTTATAAAAAAATTATTTTCTGTGTTTTAATATACATAGGAACAACTGTTCTATATAACATGATGTTTGTCGCGTAAGCTTATCACGCGTTGACCAAGCATATTGCGTAGTTCAACGCTACGCAAGCTGCATTGGCTGTACCTACCTAAGCAGCATGCTTTGCTTTCCTCAGCAAGGCACGGATTCTTTTATGTATGTACCTACAACTTACAAGACACTTTACGGAACGAGAAATGGAATATCTTTGTTTAGGGTCTAAAGAGCCTAACCCAACAAAACAAACAAGCGGCGGGGGACATTCTCTCTTATTCTCGCAGCTCGCTCTACCGTCGGACACTCATTCTCATTCTCTTGGTAGCGGTCAATCTCAATTTGTAGTGTGACAGTGATGAAGGGAGAGGCGCGCAGGGAAGCTGTGGTGTCGCAGAGTGAACGGTGTGGTGTCGCAACGCCTGATGAGGGGTGGCGGCACCGATCGCAGTGGCGGCGTCAGGGCGGCCGGGCAGGTGATTTAAGATGTTCCGTCTTCCCGACCGCCACGCTGCTGGCGGTGTCCCTGCGCCGTGCGCTTTGGCGGGACGGTCCTGTGCTGCCGCCACTCCTCCCCTGCGGCTTGTTTGCGCGGCCGCTGGTACCGCGGCCGCATTCCGCGTCCAGCCACTAGTAGCGCGGTGGGTAGGCGCAGTGGCGGATCCAGGGGGGGGCAAAATGGGCATTTGCCCCCCCAAACGGCATGATTTTAACATAACGCCTATGGACGATGCATGGAAAGAATCGATAAATTTTTATGGTTTGCCCCCCCCCCCCCCCAAACCTCTGAGCTGGATCCGCCTCTGGGTAGGCGGGCGGAAGGGACGGCGGCCGTCGCCCCACTAGCGGCGACGGTAACGGTCCTTTGACCTGCATCCGCCATCCGCAGGGCTGCGGCCCGTCGTTGGTCGGCTCCGTTCTGTTGGGGCGAGTCTGGTCGGTCCGGAGACGTCGAATCCAGAATCTCACACAAGCTGCGTCTGCGTGCGGTCGGCTCGACGGTTCCGTAGAGTCGGACCGGCGATTCCGGGAAGTCGGATCGGGGGCTTCCGAGACTCGGTTCGGTGGCTTACCGGACTTGGATCCGAGAAAAAGAGGGCACGATGTGTGAGTATCAACTTAGATCGGGAGCGGGGGTGAAGCAGGACCATGGGTTACGCCACCGGGGGGGGGGGGGGGACGGGGGGACTTGTCCCCCAATATTTTACATTTTTACCACTATGCCTATGGATGCTGCATGGAAAGAATCGACTTCAAACGGCCTTCGTCCCCCAACCATCGGGTCGTGACGGAGCCCTTGACCAGGACGCCGGTATGTGTGACGCGTGGGTGAGAGGCGAGCCATCGGGGCCGCAGGAGGTGCGGTGATGTGTGGGTGTTTGTTGGTTGGAGGGATGGGTTACGCGATGCGTGATGTGAGGGCAGATTGGGCAGACGGATGGGTCCGACAAGATTGTAAGCGGCATGATGTGCGAGAGTTGAGCCGGCCATTATGTAAAAGTTTGTGTGAGAACGTGTCAGTCTGTGTGTGTGTAGATTAGAAGTATAGTTTCGAATAAATGCGTTCGATTGAGTGGCAGTCTTTTAATGGGACACCCGTCGGGAGGACCGAGCTCGGGGGCAACGGAAGAGACCAACGGCGGTCGGCGACACAGATCAACAGGGGCGGATAATTGCCATAATCCCAGGGGATGCTTTTCTAGCTCCTGGCGAATGGAATTTTTGCGTAGAAAAGCACGTATAGGTACGTTTTCCTGCAGCATCACTCTCCCCGAGTTGACGGAGACGGAGTCGATTTTTGGAAGCCGGAGTCGCAGTCATTGACAATTCATTGACTCCGCAGCCGTTTCACTAAAGCGTTTTTCACTCGGCGCTCTTCTGGGAGAATAGCGCCCTTTTGACAGCACTGCGCCATTCTCATGGTCTAACGGCGCCCTCCTGACCGTCTCGCGCCCTTAGGTCTCTGTCTACCGTGCATCCCTCGACTGTTCGGCGCCCTTCCGGCCTCTCAGCGCCCCTGGACCACATAGCGTTTTCAATCACGACACTCGGCGCCCTTCTAGGAGAATGGCGCCCCTTTTCTTGGTCTCACGGCGCCCTCGTAACCGTCTGGCGCCCCTATGTCCCCACCAACTTATTACTTAGCACTACTGACTGTTCGGCGCCCTTGTGGCCTCTCAGCGCCCCTGGTCCACGTAACGTTTTCAATCACTCGGCGCCCTCGTAACCGTCTGGCGCCCTTTCGTCCCCACCAACTTAGCATACTGACTGTGTGGCGCCCTTCTGACCTCTGCGCCCGTGGACATACATATAGCGTTTTTAATCACCTGTCGCCCTCCTGCAGGAGAATGGCTTAAAACGTGTGGTCTGACCAGAATAGGGAAAATGAGAAGGGCTACGGGTCTCAGAAAAGGGTCGGTGTTCTCACTTTTTTCTCAGTGTGGTTTCCAGCAATGAGAACGGAATTCCATCTCATACGCGTCCGTGCACGGGTTTCGCTTGAGGATGGTGATGCCGTTCTGATCCGTGTTGAACCTTCATTTCCCAAATCTGGCCCGCCCAGATCCGTTCTATTTTTCCAAATTTGGGACCCAATTCTATCCGGATTCCGGTCGATCGATCCATGGATAACGGATTTATCCGGCCCATCAAGTGCTCTAATTTATGGATAATTTCCATGCCAGCTCAACAACTGGTGTACACGGCACCCCTCAATTATTTACTATATTCTATATAAAATAACTGATTAGGGGTTCTTCTTGGCCCTGATTTCGAATTAAAATGGCCTGAAGTCAGCAATGTATAGCTGTTAGTGACGTCAACTTATGACGTCATACGGTGTTCGACAATATTCGAAGCGACTTTTTCTCTGAAAGTTGACCAAATATTTGAAATCGGGCAACGGCGTGTCGAAGACTAGATTGGAGCATTGTATTCTTTTTATTTTTAAAACTTTTTTATATAATCGAATAAACCAAAAATTAAAGTTTAACAAAATACAGCTTCGATTGTTTGAAAAACGGTTATATGTAAACTGCATGTCTGGTGGTCACCTTAGAACCGTCGAGAAAACAATGGGTAATTGCATAACAAGATATCCTAACGTATCCCGTTGTCCCCGCTCACCATGCCTGGGACGCACAATGGCGCCGGCCGCGCCGAAGCCGAGTCACGTTTCCGGACTATTCGAGCTTATAAACGTGTCAACATGTGAATTGATGCTCGTCTTATATATTATGGTGGATGGCAAGGTCATCCAGGGCATATTTTAAGGCACTTACTGCGTCCCATTCTGGGACGTAGCCCCTGCTGATTTGGCCCACTGCGTTCCCTACCCTGTGCCGTGTCCGGTTCCCTAACCTGTGCCCTGACCTGTACCCTTCCCTCTAAAATGTCCTGTGCCATGCCCTGTAACCTGCCGTGCCCTACTTTCTGCCCTCCTCAGTGTCCTACTCTGTTCCTTGCCCTGTGCCCTTAGTCGTAGCGCGTGCCCTCTGCTCAACTTTGGGACGCAGTAAAAATTTGTTAAAATATGCGCTGAGGTCACCTGAAGGTCAGGTCAAGGCCATTGACCTTAACCCTCGCATGCGTGGCGGGGGGGGGGGTCGGATGGACCACCCCCATGGTTTTTCGCGAATAACTCGCGTAAAAAGCGGCCGATAGCGACGACACTTTCAGAACCCTCGAGTTTATCAATTTTACACCTACTCTAAAAATTTCATGACCCTGACCCAAGTGACCTTTGACGTGTGACCTATTTCTCGAGGCCATGTTTGGCCGGAATCGCGATTCGGCGTGTCCGCTCGCATTAGCCGCGCGTTTGCAAGCTTCTCGTGGTTTCAAACGCTCAAACATGAGCTTTGATGTTGCTCCCATGCATTTGGGTGGATGTCAAGGTCACCTGAAGGCTGAAGGTCAGGTCAGGTCATTGACTTTTGGTGACCTCGGTTCACTTTTTCGAGCTGTACATGTTTCTAGGCTAGTTTTTGGAGCTGAATTCGAATTTAGCAACCATTTGAACATTTACGAAGTAGTTTTGGTGCCTTCGTAATATGTTACGAAGCTGTCAGAGGCGGTTGACACGTACTACGAACATCCGTCACGACGCCTACTGTTGACCTGACCTGGTCTAAATGCTTGAAGACATCATAGAATGATCAAAACTGACATGATATTCGTGATCAGCACCCCGAAAACCCCCTTGGCAGCCACTCTTTACGACTTTCTAACAGGTCCCGATTTCCCGACTTTGGGTCATTGACCTGGAAGGTCAAGCAATGACCTAGGACCCCAAAATCGGGTATCATCGGCTTCCTCTCGTCACGGGCAACACGCTCGTTTTTTTCCGCGAAGCTCTAGCTCGATCAGGGGCCAAACGCAAGGGGGTGGGGTCCAACCGTTACCGACCCCCATACACATTAGAAGCTGGCAATCGCCGCACACATGCGAGGGTTAAATGACCTCAGTTCACTTTTTCGATATTTTCAAGTTTTACGAGTAACTTTTGGAGCTGAATTCGATTGAAACACCCATTAAAACGCTTGAGATATAGTGTTGATGTCTATTTAACTTGTTGCGAGACTGAACAGGCACAGGAAAAGAGAAGAGGCTCGACCCTCATCCGCATTAGCGTTTTCCCAGCTGCTAACGTTAAGAGCCTGCCTAGAGTCACCAGTGAGAATAGACCGGTGGGCTGGATTAAACCGCATGCTTACATTTCCATTAGAACACCAACGAGTTAACCGACACGCATCTCTGTGCCACTCCAAAAACACATCACGCACACGGCAACACGTTTATTTACATATCATATGCATCTCCATTCATCGAGACGGCGGGGCCTGCACACCTCCTTACTTCTTCGTATGGAGAATACGGATCTTGGCGCAATGCGCAGCAGCACTCGACGCCGAGTCTCTTACAACAAAAAACTTTAAAAGAGATCCTCTGGTGCTGGTCGTGGCGGCAGCGATGGTGGTGTTGGTGAGAGCGGCAGTGGCGGTGTTGGCGGTGGCGGTGGCGGTGTTGGCGGCGGTGGCGGTGCTGGCGGCGGTGGCGGTGCTGGCGGCGGTGGCGGTGTTGGCGGCGGTGGAGGTGTTGACGGTAGCGGAGGTGTTGGCGGCGGTGGAGGTGTTGACGGTAGCGGTGTTGGCGGCGGCGGCGGTGGTGGTGTTGTCGGCGGTGGTGTTGTCGGCGGCGGCGGTGGTGGTGTTGTCGGCGGTGGTGTTGTCGGCGGCGGCGGTGGTGTTGTCGGCGGTGGCGTTGTCGGCGGCGGCGGTGGTGTTGTCGGCGGTGGTGTTGTCGGCGGTGGTGTTGTCGGCAATGGTGTTGTCGGCTGCCTCCACGTCGGGGCCAGGCACCGTCCCAGCCGCATAGCTAAATCCGCGGAGCTTTGCGACCGCGCTACACTTCCGCAGCTCGTCGGCAGTGAGAGCACCTGAGAAAAGAACATAGAGTTCCGGTCAGGTCACTGACCCGTGACATCAACACTTGGCAGCTCTACAATACCTGGCTGATACAGTCCTCTCGCATCTGCAAGAAGTAGATACGAGTGCCTATTCAAATGCATTCGACAGGTAGTTCAACAAACGCACAATGCGAGAAGAAAAAATGACTGCAGAAACTACCGTGTATTGGAATAGGCACTCGCATCCACTTTCACAGATGCGAAGAGACTGTGAAGTAGTCTATCATCGACCAATGGCTATTATGATGAAGTGTGATCAGCCAGTGACCAGTCTTATGCGTTGGTCACTTCTGCCTGAGTAATAATTTGACGTAGGCCTACGGAGTTCGATACATTTCAGTATATTTAGGAACATTATTCGATGCGAGGGACAAAGTCGCCATTGGGCAAAACTTCACGAGCAAAATTTTACAACTCTTTTCAACTGTTCAATGGCTCCATTTCGATATAATCGGGATAGAGTTGAAATTTCAAGATACATGGGACCAATAAAGAGTAAAAAACATTCGAGGGGGTGCACCAAGTGTACGTGGAACGTGGAGCTGGCCGCTTGTTACTGTAAGCTTTGTGTATTAATAAATAAAATAGCTTGAATTCCGGCGTTTAGGATTATTTCACAAATGTGGGTGAATAATATGTGAATCCATTAGTCTTCTTTGGTGAATGCTGATAGCAAGGTTACTTTTTTTTTTATAAATAATTTGTGTAATGTCGAAAAGTGAAGAATTTCCAGAAACAGATGAGTAATAAAAAACTATGCATTTGTTGTGAGGAATGCCGGGATTGGTTTTGATGTGCGATCGATGACACCTTAGCCGATGATATAGCCAGTGTGTCGTGACATTGCTGTCTGCACTTCACAATTGGCGGGTCGGCATTGGCCAGGTCTACGTGCATGCGGCCCCCTGCGTCGTAGACTTATTGGTGGCCTAGTGACGGTGGTGTGCGGTTTGTGAAGGATAAATGCGCACTGAAAACGTTCCGAATTCCAACGTTCGTTTTCAATGCCAAAAGTGCTCTATAACTTACCATGCAAAAATGCCTTTAGGATGGCCTCTCCATAGGCGTTGAGGACTTTTTTTCCAGTCGAGGCGTCAGTTTCTTGGAAGGACTTCGACAAGACGTCGTCTTCACAAAGGTTAAACTTTGCCGTCGTTTTCCCACCGGGCCGGACGCTCAACACGGCGACTCGGAATCCGGCGCCCTGAAGGCGATACACCTGCGAATACCGATCTTTAATTAAAACACATACAATAAACCACGGAAGAGGATGCAACACATGCCACTGCAAATTGAACTCTAGCAGATATGAGGCGCCCGAATACGGGTTAAGGTTTAAAGGGACTATCCCACCTTCAAAAAAGTACCGTTTAGGATTCGGAAATGTTACTCATGATATTGTGACGAATTCTGCAAGTTTTTACGTGTTTTCATCATATACTTTTTGAGATTTGAGACTTTTATATTTCATCGTGACGTCATTTAGATCGGATCTGTGACGTAATAAAGGATTTACTTCATGTCAATGTGGGGGAAATTTGGCAGCAAATATATTTGCTGTTAAATATTACGCGGCTCATACAATAACAAAAGTGCATCTGATTGGCTTATTCGTAAATCAAGTGATACTTCACTTGAATGCATGACAGGCGTTCAAGAGGCAAATGACGTATCAGATTGCCGTTAACCCGCGCCCTGGTGGGGTCTGTTTATAACGCGACCTGGTGGGGTGGGGGGCTATTTTTGTCCCCCCCCCTCGTATCTCCGAAACTACTGGACGGATCCGGAAAATTCAAACGGCGTTCGATAGCCCTGTCAAATTTGTCGAAGGAAACCAAATTTCATTGACCTCGGGGTCACCGATGACGTCACAAGTCAGGTCAAAGATGAAATATTTCACAGTTCACGGGTCTTCTAGGGAATGCGCTAGAACACCGAAGAAAACGCATTTTGTCGAGAATCAGCGATAGGGCGTCAGTTGCCTAGTACATATGTTGCTATAAGAGGTCACTGACAATACCAATTCAGGTCACAGGTCAGGTCACCAAGGGTCACAGGTCAGGTCACATGAACCTAACCTTAGGTACTAAGGTTGTGCGATGCATGTTTTATGGCCAATTTTTCATTTCCAACTCAATGGTGTTGGTTATAAGACTATCAGGTACGGCTTAGGTCACTTTCTGGTGAAGGTCAGGTCAAGGTCAGGTCAAAAAAGGTCAAATTTTTAAGTTGATAGTTTTGCATAAAATGGGTATTGATTCGATGCAGCTCGTCACAGGGAGTCTAATGGTGGTCTTTGTTTTGCGCTACGGGGCCTAGAATTGCTAAAAATTGAGTTTGAAAATTTGACGTCATCAATTTTGAACAGTTTTTTCGCTATAACTTAGCCAAAAAAGAGGTATCAATCTGAAATTTGGTATGTGGATAGAAGGCGGTAAGAACTATCATATATGTTCCGGTTTTTGCGAAATTGAAAAAAAAAACCTTTTGGATTTTTCGGCTATTATATCCAAAAAATATATTTTTTGATTTTTGGGGGTCAAAATCCAAAAATGTCAAAAATCCGAGATAGCAGTTTTGTAGCCCTGTCAATTCTACAGCTTTTATGTCTTTATCGTTTTTCTGTATTTGCAAAGCTATAGGCCTGACAGCTCTTCCCGCGAAACCTTTTTTTTTGGGTCGAAAACGGCAGAACATGACGTCATTTCCGGCCAACCTATCATAGCCTTTGGAAAAATTTTTGGTCATAATGTGTAAAATTGATGTCCGGGATGGTACTGAAAGTTTGGTGACGATCGGCGCAGCGGTTCTGGAGATATATCGAAAAGTCTGGAGGGGGGGCAAAAAATAGCCCCCCCCCACCAGGGGGCGGGTTAATGGTTGAGATTAGGACTTGCACAGGGAACATTTTCAAATGAAGGGAACGAATTTCTTCAACACCACAAGACTGCGGGGGTTGCGAGGCCTTGCCTGGGACTACCATTGAACCGATTTCGAGGTTGACAGCTCAAAAATTCTTTGAGCCAGAGGACCTCACGTCAAAACGGTTTTCCGACCCCAGCACGTGCAACCTGCACCCCTCGCAGACGGTGACCCCCTGGAAACTGGTTCAAGGTATTACCGATGTGTCCCGCCAGTGTGGCTTTGTCCGTGACCTCGGGTTGACCTGTAGCCTTGAAAAAAATTCGTGTCACCGAAACTTTGAAGCGGGATAGCATGTGCCACGAAGCACTGAGCGAACCGAGGCCAGCACCAAAAGTTTACCTCGCCGGAGACGAGTCGAACGGTACCACTCTGGTCCCGATCGGTCCCAAGTCAGCTGGAGGTACCCCCTCGAAATTTCGCACGTGCAAGGCTCACCCTCTCGCTCGCTCCGTTAGTCGCCCCAAAAGGCGTTATACTGGTGATTACGAGCGAGCGAGCGCAGCGAGCGAAGTGAGTCTTTTCAATATAACGGAAAAATCTCAGTATGAGCGGCCCGGCCCGGCCTGTAACGCTTTTGAAAGGCTTATATCTCAGCAACCGCTGGACCGATTGGCCTGCGGTCTTTTTTGCTGGGTAGCCCCATCCCTTCTACCCCGTAATTGACTACTTTTGATACATCTCAGTGACCGTCGTGGCACGTGCCACGTGAAAAGTCAAGGGTGTTCAAGCTGTTTTGCAAAAGTAGTGATTTTGAGAGGCTCATATCTCAGCAGCCGCTTGGGCGATTGACTTGCGGTAATTTTTATAGGGTAGCTGCATCCTTTCTACCAAAAATAGGATACTCTCGATGCATGTGGGTCACCCCCAGTGCACGTGTAAAATACAACAATAAGAGGTGTCAGATTTGTTCCCATTTTAAAGGGACCCTCCCACCTTCAAAAAAGTTAATGAATTGGCACGAAAGTGATGTCGCTCGGTTCAGAAAGAGCGAAAACGAATATCTACCAAATTTCATCAAAAAATATTCACCGGTTTTCAAGATATTAGACTTTTACTTTTGTTTACTTTTTGGGATCTCCGCTGTTCCTAGCGACTTTATTTGAAAGTGCGGCATTTGTTGCGCGCAAAGCAGCATATACCGCCGCGTGCTACCAAACGTTTTAGTAAAAGATTTAAAAATCGTTAGATCTCCGCTGACGTCACAAATTCTAAGGGGGCATACCAATGCACTAGCCCCTTAGAATCCGAAAACTGCAAGTTTGAAATTCCATATCTCCGAATTAAAGCATTTGTCGATGTTGTGAGTGCCCAAACCGGTATTTGCAGGCCATGGCCACCAATTTGGCTATCTCAACTCAAAACTAATGTTAAGGTGGGAGTGTCCCTTTAATAACTCGGTAATTACTGGGGCGATTTCGCTGAAACTTGGCATACAGGTAGGCACCCACCAGGCAATGCATTCCCATGTGTTGCGGTTGGGGTGCTACTGCACGTGCGCACGTGCAGGGGGCGCTTCCAGATCTCGAGAACGGCTGGGCCGATTGCACTCAAATTTGGTACACGGTTGGGGACCGGTTAGTAGAGTGCCGTGCCAAAGTCAGTTTGGACCCCGTTTGCACGTGCGCACGTGCAGAATGCCGCTCCCAGATCCCAGGAACGGCTGGGCCGATGGCGTTTAAATTTGGCACACCGCTAGCGACCGGTTAAAATAGTGCTTTGCACAAGCCCGTTGGAAGTACCCTTTCGCCCTTCCGCACGTGCAGGGCTCACTATCTCGCTCGCTCGTTCTTCGCCCAAAAGGCGTTTTACTGGTAAGGTATCACTGACCTTACCTTGACCTTTAGTAACCTTCAAAATGTCAACGGCCATTGTGCCAATGTCAAATCAGCCAGTTGTGATTCTAAAACAATCCATCAGTGTGTCAGGTCAGTCGGCATTTATACCAATGTGAAGCAATCTCCAATACCAACTGTTGCGCAAAGGATGTCCCAGAGGGTACTGAAAATTTGAGCAGGCTATCTGAAACGGTTCGGAGTATAGCTAGGAAAAACCTCAGGGGGGGGGGGGTGCACCTACATGGGCGAGGGTGAAGACTTACTGGAGGACTCAAAACAGTCGAAAATGTCTTAAAATGGCTAAGTATGTGTTTCGTTATGCCTGAGGCTAAAAAAAAAAACTGGAGGGCCTATGACATCAATGTGGTCATCAGGACTACCTAGTCCATGTTAGAAATGAAACCCTCGTCGTAACCCTAAAACGGTCCCATAAAGACGAAAGAGAAGGCTTCCGTTTCGTCCCGCTTTGTTCCTATGCAAAAGGCCAGGGCCACCGATTGGTACTCCAGAAACAGTTTTGGGACGCAGAATGCTTCTCCAAGAAGACCTGAAAGGAATCTCAGCGTTCTAGCTCAACTCAAACCGCAAATATGAACACATTTTTGGAGAAGAAAATGGCATCCGGAAGGTCGTAGGCCCATCTTCAAGCGAGACACTGAATCGGTGAACAGGTCAAGGAAAGCTCAAAAGCGGTGCCAGGAGATTGTGACAGGCATCTGTCGCAAGATCACATGTCATGCAATTCATGGGATCCAAAATTTCATGAAAATACTTTGGGGATACTGAAATCGTGGCTCGTCGAAGCGAAGCGCCGTTCCAGCCTCCAGGAGCTCCAGCTAATCGGCGCTCAAATTTGGTACACAGTTAGGGACCGGATAGTAGGGTGCCGTGCACAAGTCAGTTGGGACCCATTTTGCACGTGCGCACGTGCAGGGTGCCGCTTCCAGATCTCGAGAACGGCTGGGCCGATTGTGCCCAAATTTGGCACATCGCTAGAGACCGGTTAGTAGGGTGCCGTGCACAAGTCAGTTGGAGGTACCCTCTCGCAATTTCGCACGTGCAAGGCCCACCCTCTCGCTCGCTCCGTTAGTCGCCCCAAAAGGCGTTATACTGGTTACGGAGCGAGCGAAGCGAGCGGTGTCTTGCGTAGAATAACGGAAATTTTTAGTATGAGCGGCCGGCCGTGGTCACGTTTTTGCGACGCTTATATCTCAGCAACCACTTGACCGATTTACATGCGGTAATTTTTGTAGGGTAGCTTCATTCCTTCTACCAAGTATTGGACAATTCCCGATGCATGTGGATGACCCCTTATGCACGTGCCACGTGCAAAACGAAGAGGTGTCAGTTTTGTAACAATGGCAATATCTCGGTAACTACTGGGCCGATTGCGCTGAAACTTGGCATGTAGGTAGGCGCCCACTAGGCAATGCATTTTTTCGCGAATGGTACATAAACAGTACCACGTAGTGCCGCTAAATTTGAAATAACTAATAAAACATTTTTTTTTTGCACATCTCGCAAGACGAAATTGATCGGAATATGTTGGCCACGGAGATAAGACGCAATGTTTGAGGTCATGTTTGGTCGAAATCAAAGAGATGCGATATACATAAGGGATGCCCGAAACGACACAATGCAGCGCCGCTGTATTCACGCTATCCGCGAAAAAAAATGTACAGGGTTGACCGAATGACCCCTCCCCCACCTGGGGGAAGGTTTAAACAACCCTCCTCGCACTGATGGGTTCAACATACAAACTGTACTGACCTGTTTGGTGATCTGCTTCCAAATCCTGTCCAGGTGGTTATCTGCCCTCTTTTTTCCGGTCTCCAACAGCTTGCGTCGCATTTCCGCGCGGCGAGCCGACCGTTGCCCAGCCAGATCGTATCCACAGGCACCACACGCTGCCTGTCTGCCGTACACGGGCTTCCGGCATCCTGGGCAGCTCCCGGCAACTATAAAATAGAAAAGAAGAGATTTGGGTTTAACTCAGCACCGAACAACTGCAAAACTGCTTGAACAGAAGTTGTTTTGATGAACACAACAGCGTATTGGGCACTTATCTTCTTATAAAGGCTTTCGGGGCGGCGTACACATTGTTCAGGGTCGCTTTCGAGGGCATGTAAAATACTGCCAAAAGAAACTATGTAAGAAAGCTAAGCATACTGTCGTTTCACGTTTCAATCCATTCGAAATCACTACGAAGAGGCAAGTATGTAGTTTAGGTCATCAATCATGTACAGGGTGTCCCGAAATTGACGGCCCTAGATTCAAAACTGTAAATACCTATTCCGACACCTCTTTAATTGTAAAAAGATGCATCAGTGCACTTATTTTTGACCAGTGACCTGACCTGTGACGTCATCGAAGACCTTGAGGTCAATAAAATTAGGTTTCGCTCGAGTTTTTCCAAGGCTACCATGCATCGTTTGAATTTTGACAATCGGCACAGTAATTTCGGAGTTAGGGGGGAGGGCTATTCATAGCCCCCAGCTATTCATAGCCCCGGTCAGCAACTTACCCGGGAATCGGCCATGAGTTAAAAAAAAAGACTGATGTGAGAAATTTTGTCAACGGGAGTTCCTGGATACACTATAAAGGGCATCAGCATTCAGGAAGATACTAGAGGTAAGGAGCAACATTCATCATGACGAAAATCTTGCAGACCAGAGCGCTATTGCATAAACATAAGATTTACGCCACCGGAGTAGATCTTAACTTTTTTACGAAACGGCCATACTCTACGAAACACCGTAAAACCTGTTGCATAAAGGCCGTGACCTACTTCGTAAATATTTGGAAAATCTAGGTATGACGTCATACATGAATGAAAATAGTGCCGGATTTCAGCACGAAATGCAGAAGAATGGTGACAATAATGAAAGCGATTAAAGTTCCAGTGTACTGAAATGTGTGAATCACGTTGTCTGGATAAGTGGTTCAAATCACCTTGAATTGATAGCGACTTTA
Organism: Amphibalanus amphitrite; assembly: GCF_019059575.1. NCBI lineage: Eukaryota > Metazoa > Arthropoda > Thecostraca > Balanomorpha > Balanidae > Amphibalanus > Amphibalanus amphitrite. Next base: position 48,867 of record NW_024882999.1, on the reverse strand, counting down.
GAAAACCTTTCGTACTTTTCAATATTCATGCGCCCTCCCACATCAAGCGGCGGTCGGCTTGGTAAACAACATCGATCGTGGCATCTTGGGAGTGTGGGATATTCTAAGATCATAGATAATTTGCCCTCACTATGGGTTTCAGTCGATATTCTACATAAATTTGCATAGAACTGAGTGCACTGTATCCGTCTAGAACAGTGCCGTAGCTGCTACTGCCACCTTTCGCCAATTAAGTAAGCTGAGATTTGTACACTCGCCGTCCGGTGGTTGCTAGGTAGGACACGAAAGTAAACAACATTCCAAAGAAGAATTTCAAGACAAGTGTCCAGCTTGGCTTGCAAGATCGAACAAGATCATCATTTGGTGGCTGAAAATGAAGAATTAAGATAACCAGGGCCCAGACTAACAAGTAAGTTTTCTAGTATAGCGAATGGTTAGTGAACAATTGTCGGTTCATTGGCAGCACACTGCTCACTGCTCAGCCCTTTCAGACCAATCGTGAGCTTTTTCAATAGTTAATGGTTAAAGCTAATGCCGCTACAATTCCTGATCTATATTTTCTTTTGGTGTATTTTGAATTTGGCATCGTGTTTATTAGCCTCAGCCCTCAATTACTCGCAACATTCCAATGTTCTGTCGCTTTTTTCTTCACCATTATCTACAATTAGGTAGGTATGTTGAAATGCCATATCATATTGATATGGTGTCAGGTGTCTTATCATTAAAATCATTTCAAAATCCACAAAATTACGTTTAATTATATATTTGCAAGCAACATGCTTTCGCGCGTTGAATTAGTAGGCACAAAACAGAATGCATTTAAGCTAGGTATTACAAGATGAATGCCTACCTATTCGTCTGTGGGCTTGCGTGATATTTTTCAGTTTCAAACGTAAGCATTAAGGGCATATCAGCATAGCATCTAGATACCTACTGGACTATTCTGAATCTGCCAGTGAATTGCTGATTACTTTCAATTCCCAGGCTTTAATTAAATGACATGGCTAATCAAATTTAATTAAATGGCACTGGCTAAAATTGGCTAATTAAATTTAATTAAATGCATTGGCTAAAATTGGCTTTAAAAAGTCAACTTTACCAGTATAGCAGGGCACAGTCACAGACCTTTATGCTTGCATTCAAAGAAGGCTGAGAGCGAGGAGATACATGGTGTCATAAAAAGTTCATTATTCGCTCGATTTACTTTTTCCGCCTCTGTCTATATGTATCGCCTCTTTCCTGATTCCCTCAGTCCTCTCTCCTATTTCATGCTCTGTCAGCCACTTTGCCTTCGAAAATGATCTCCTCTCAATCCATTCGTTCTAGTCTTTCTGATACTTACCGACATCTTTATTTCTGTTTCAGGAATTTCTATCCGACTTCGTGGAGCACTGGCGGTCCCAGGGGGGGGGGCCACGGGGGCCATGGCCCCCCTTTGGTGCTGAAAGGTGGGGCCATACTATCTTTTGGCCCCACCTTTCAGATCGAACAAAAGTCCTAGAAAAGCTTTTTGTATGTTTCATTTTCTTTCTTGCGCCATCAAAGGACGTAAATTTCACTCATGAGTGGGGTAAGTTTCGTATTCTGTCAATTTGGCGGTCAGCGTCGCTGGCATCGGTTCACGAGTATGGCCGCATCTTACATGAAATATCAGCGTGGGTTTACTTGAGGCTCTCGTAGGCCCAGCAATGGCTGGCATGAGACCTCTTCGGCAGTGGCGGGTGGGCCCTGCCAAAGGAGCGTGGCTCTAAGACACTAAAGTAAGACCTCATGGGTTGGTGCTGTGCACCTCAGAAGCCCGGTGGTGACGCCGTATGCCGGCTTGGTTTCTTAAGGATTAGCGTGGGATCTCCGGGGCCTGCATAGAGTTTGCATTAGCTAGTATGTAATTTCAGAGGCCTGTATGTAATGTGTACACAGTGGCGGTCGCGGGGGGCATCAGGGCCATGCCCTCCCAGTCCCAAGGCACATAAAGGGGGCCATCATATCATTTGCCCCCCCCCCCCCTCAAGCAACCGATGGGCCCCCATAGGTGTATGGGACCCTGGCCCTGATTCGATCGTCACGAGGCTAAAAAAACACGCCCACACCGGTCTTTGAGCGTCCAACACTGACCTCTGAGGGAACTTCAGTGGCGGTCAAGCGCCCACGTTGACCGCTAAGAGCCCACATCGACCTCTGAGGCCCCACATCTGACCTATGAGGACCCCTTACCGGCCTCAGGGGCCCCAACCGGCGTCTGAGGGTCTCACACCGGTCTCTAGTGGCCTTATTGCTGTCTCTGGTGTCCCAAGACGAACATTTAGGTGCCAATGAGGGCCCCGCATTGGCTGCTGAAGACCCGATGCTGGCCTCTAAGGGCCTGCATTGGCCTCTGAGGAGGGCTCATCTTGGCCTTTGAGGGCCCTCTGCTGGCCTCTGGGTTCCAACGACGGCTCATTCCGGTCTTTTAGGGCCCCACGCTGACCTCTGAGGGCCCCATGTTGGCCTGTAATGAGTAGGACCCACATAAGCCTCCGAGAGCCCAACTCGGTCTCTGATAGTCTCAAACTACTGGCCTTTGCAGTTTGCAGGCCCTGTACTGGTCTCTGAGGGCCCTAAACTGGCCTCTAAGTGAAAACATACATGGGTGGGCTTCTGAAGATCACAGGGCTCACGCAGACTCCTGCACAGCCGTACGTTGGTCCTGATCGAGATTACTTTACGTCCTGATGGTCCCGCGCAGATTCCCTCATATTTCGACGTCGGGACCCCATGAGCCGGTGTTGGTCCTGGGGCTGGCAGAGACTGATGAAGTCTTTAGGGCTCAGGGCCAGTCTTTTTAGCAGTAGGACTATAAGGCAGGCTGAGTGAGCCCCAATAGAGCCGTTGCGAGGCCCCGCGCGAGCCGTGCGCGGCCCTCAGATGCCAGTTTTGAAAACCAGGAACCTGTGGGGCTGGGGGTCTCCAGAGGTCGGTGTACCTATTCTCTCCCGCCGCTAAACAGCTATATGGGTAAATGTCGTAGTCTGAAAATGATCTCTGGGTTTCACATGCTTGTTCAAAGCAAGAGGTATCCGTACTTTTCCGAATTGTTTTATTCTGGTAAGGTCATGAATCCGCGTGCCCGACCCGACCTTCCAGTATATGCTACACCGATCCGTCGCCGTGGTGCAGTGGCCCGACCGGTGGAAACACCGTGGGACGGGAAATGGAACTGGTGCCTTTGCCTTAAATGCTTAAAGATTTCACGCAAGAATGAGGTGGATGAAGCATAAGTAATGCCAACTGCGCGGCGCCTCGTGGACGTAAAAAATTAGCCGATCACCCCCCCCCCCCAGTGACTGATAAATGTTATGTCCCGCGAGTGTGACTTTGGCCCCCCCTTTTGCGAGCGGCTGCGACCGCCAGTGTCGTGGAGGAGTCTTCTGACCACGGCATTCGGCTGTTCTACATGAAGGTTGAAGAATCCCGCTGGGTTCAGCCGACAGAGGGCTCTGATAAATCGCCGATAGATGGCGGCTGCTACGCCAAGAGTCACTACCTTCGTTGAAATCGTCCTATCAGCAGCGTCTTATCCCGGTGTTGGCGCACTCGGGAAAAGTGAGGCTGTGCAAGCTCAGCATCATTTGTTCCTTTTTTTAAAAAGCGCTCTTCGTGTTACGATTACAGTGACATGTCAAGTTTACGTGGGTCTCTAGCTCAACTTGAATCGCGGCCGTATTGGTGCACAGACGTTCTCTGAATACGTATGGTACATACGTGCTAGAATCTGAGGCGAGTGTGTTTGGATGTTCACTAAAATCGTCAACGGAATGTGGGAACCAGAAATAAACATCGACACGGCTGATATGTTTGATGACTAATGCGTCTGCAGTTCCTCAAACGAGCTACGAGCGTGGTCTAACGTCAGTCACCACCGTTGTAGTACAATTGTCGGGTACGACTATGCTTATATCATGCTATCGCATTGGTTGAGAAATGAGAGGTGCGGTTGCAGTCTTTCTATAAATTGTTCGAGGATAAGAAAGCATCAGTGTGTTAAGGAGTTACCTTCATATGCATTCATAACTGTATAAGGACTCAAAAAGTTGGAATTCGGTGTCAAACAGCTGCAATAGCCGACTTTCGGCTAAAATCTAAGAAGCCTACCCCCTCCGTAGAATATTTTACGATTTTTACACATTTGGCGCATCTGCGACATTTTCTGCGCGTTTTGGCGAACTACTTTTTCTTAAATCTTAACTTATATGCAACAGAAGCCCCCAAAAGTTACGTCACGTGCTGGAGTAAATTCCTTGCTCTCCGTACTATTTTCAAGACCTTTGTGAAACAGATTGGCGTAGAATAAGTACGATTCTAAGACAATTCGTAAAATATCCGGTGTCGTAAGTTTTATGCAATAGCGCTATGGTCTCAGTATGGATTACACTATGCAACAGTCATTTTGTTCCTGAGTAACGACCGATTTTTTTGGACTCATTGGGTCCCATTATAACCGAAATGGGCATTTGTTTTGATCTGAAAATGCTTTTCCGGTTTTCAGAGACGATTTTCGATTTTTGGCCCCGAAATTCGGTTTTTGGCCCACTGTGTCCGGTGTAATTGAGTAATCGACTCGCGGTAACTTTCATCGCCCTTCCTATGCCACAAGCTTTCGAATGATATCCGGTTTTGCATATTTGCGTGTAAAAATAACGTCATAAATCTATGTTAAAGTAAGAAAATATTGAAATTTTGTAAAAATTTGACATTTTTTTCGATTTTATTTCAAAATAGAGTAAAAACTAAAGGCCCTATCCAAATTCTGAGCCCAGTTCCTTGAAGAGCATTCAATTTCCGTTCGGAAGGTACTATTTTAGTGCATTTTATCGGTTTACTGTGGCGTCCAGATTGAGTCACTTGAAAAACGGGCCCCCAACAGATCAAGATTCTGAGCGACAGGACTGCTCAAAAGTAAGTTCCTGCGTGTGACCCGAGGTCACAAGGGGTTAACAAAATGACCTCAGTTGATCAGGTTAATGCTATGTGATATGACTTAGGATATGTGTTTAGGTTAACTCAATCTGGACGCCACAGGAATCCGATAAAATGCACTAAAAAGGTACCTTCCGAACGGAAATTGAATGCTCTTCAAGGAACTGGGCTCAGAATTTGGATGGGGCCTTTAGTTTTTCCTCTATTTTGAAATGAAATCGAAAAAATGTCAAATTTTTACAAAACTTCAACATTTTCTTACTTTAACCCTCGCCCATGTAGGGGGGGGGGGTTGGTGCAACCCCCCCTGAGGTTTTTCGAAAATAGTGAAAAAACGGCGGCGCGCAGCGCCGCCAAATTTTGGGTACCTTATGGGGCAAACCTTGCGCATCTTTTGATAAAAAAATTTGACCGGGTCATGTCAGGTCACGGAGTTATGACGTCACAAAGGGAACAGCCTCCGGCCGGATTTTCACAAACTGAGTGCCAACGCCCGAGGTTTCCTGCCGGTGGTACGGACATCGGTTGATGGATCGTGATGAAACTTCCCATGCATGTTGGGGCAAGTATTGGCTATCATATGGTATAAGAAACTTGACCGGGTCAGGTCAGGTCACGGAGCTATGACGTCACAAGAGGAACAGCGTCCGGTACTATTTTTGAAAAGCGCCCGAACCACTATTTTGCTAATTCTTGTCACCTCAATGGGAATATGCAGCAATATTAGCTTCTATAGGGAGCAAATGGACCTTCCAAATCCAAAAATACAATCAGATTTCAAAAATTTAAATTTTGATTTTTCGAATTTCTGCCGCCGACTGTGACCTTGCCGACTTCCGGCGCTCCCAACGCGCCATTTTTAGAGCTAGGGAAACGAAATACATACCAAACGATAGAGAATTGATCAAGGAACACGATAGTGAAGGTTTCAAGTCGATATCTCCCACCGTTTTGCCGCAATCGCCGCGGAAAGTTGAAAAAAGTCTATTTTTCCGAAAATTTGACCTTTGACCGGTCAAAAGTAGGTCAAATGTTGACCTAGGACCAAAAAATATACCACCAATCGCGAGATCTCGGCGAGAGCAATCCGTTGGTCTTTTCCGCTAAGCTCTACGACGCTCCGTTTTCAAACGCCAAGGGGGGGGGGGTCGCACCAACCCCCCCCCCCCCTGCATGGGCGAAGGTGGCAGATCGCCGTTTACGGGCGAGGGTTAACATAGATTTATGACGTTATTTTTGCACGCAAATATGCAAAACCAGATATCATTCGAAAGCTTGTGGCATAGGAAAGGCGATGAAAGTTACCGCGAGTCGATTACTCAATTACATCGGACACGGTGGGCCAAAAACCGAATTTCGGGGCCAAAAATCGAAAATCGTCTCTGAAAACCGGAAAAGCATTTTCAGATCAAAACTAATGCCCATTTCGGTTATAATAGGACCCAATGAATAAGAAAAATTCGGTCGCTTTCCAGGAACAGAAATTTTTCATTTTTTGTTGCATAGTGTTATAGAAAAGGCAAGCACTAATTGGGATAGCTTCTTCAAGCGTTGGTGCTTCCATCCGTCCTGGCTATAAGCTAAAACATACAGGGTGTCCCAGCCCAGAATTACCCGAACATTTATTTTTAAGCGAATATTGTTGCCGTGCGTAACCGTCAAATCTAAGGCCGTCAAAATTTTGTGCCATATCCTCTAACAACCGACCTTACAACCTTACAACAACCATACCACCGAGAGGTCAGGTCGTGACCCGGAGCAGTTGCTTGGCGAGGTCAGCGGAGGGCGGCTGCCTTTACGCTCTACCCTCAAACTTCAAACCCCTATTATTTGGGAGGAGTACAGCCCTGCGCTCCGCAGGAAAGTTATTAACATTATTTTTGATGGGCAGCGGAAAAAGGAAAAAGTTAACGATGGGTATGTCGAAAGCAGTGTTTCGCCAGCGTTCGCTCCGTAAGTCAGAATTGAGCTGCCACCCTTAGTTTGCTTGTATACAAGTAAAAAATAGTCGAACGGCCAAAAATGTTCCCATAACTCAGGACCTCCTCTAAGGAATTTTCACAGGGGGGGGGAGGGGGCAGAGGCTCCAGGAGCCAAACCTAGGGTACCCCCTAATCCTGTTTTCTCATCGAATTTAGGCCACTTATTTTTCGTCACAGCCCTGATACGATTTTTTTGAAAACCTTAAAAAAAATAGAAAACTGGTAAGCGACCCGACTCTCGATTTCAGCTCCACGGGGGGGGGGGGCAGCGGCATTACTGCGGGGTTCGCCCCCCCCCCCCCAGTTAACATGTTAGAGGAGGCCCTGCCATAACTTGGAAAACAATAGAGGGTCGGGCAACTAAATTCATACTTTTTGGCGTTAAGCTTTGAAGTGCTGTACTGACGTCAGCAGGGCTGCGGAGTCGGAGTCGGAGTCGGAGTCGGAGTCGGTCGGAGTCGACAGTTGTGACCGGAGTCGGAGTCGGAGTCGGAGTCGATTTTAGAAACCCGAGCCGGAGTCGGAGTCGGAGTCACCGAAAATATGTCGACTCCGCAGCCCTGCTAGGTCTGCGGAGTCGGAGTCGGGAGTTGGAGTCGGTCGGAGTCGACAATTCTGCCCGGAGTCGGAGTCGGAGCTGGTTTTTGAAAGCCGGAGTCGGAGTCGGAGTCGGAGTCGCCGAAAATCCATCGACTCCGCAGCCCTGGACGTCAGATAGAAAGATAATTAGTTCATCTTACAGGCTGTTGTGTTTGTTTGTTAATATTTCGTGGCGTGGCCTGCCGCCTACAGCGATATCGGCCGAGTTGGCGTCTTCTTTATTTTGATGGTTACGTTGTCTTGGTACAACCAGTGCAGTACAGTATGGTGCGTAGGTTTTACACCTCGCGGTACATTTTGGCCGCTTTGGAGTTTCCCTGCGTTGTCTTCTGGGCTGCTGGTCTGCTTCAGTATCGGGGCAGCTAGACGTTTATTTGGGCGGTCATCCGCCTCCACCAGTCGGTGGCTGCTCTCGTCTGGTACTGTGGCTGCCGGTGTTGGCTGACCAGCGCCGGGCCTCTCAGGGGGAGAAGCCGGGCACTGTGGAGAGGTTGGGCTGTCTTTGAATTCGGCTGGCCTCTCTCTGGCTTTGCAGCCTGGCAACCGGCCGTCTGGGCGGCACTGGAGGCGGCTCGCGGAGTTGGTGGACTGCGGCGTTGAAGCTCTGGATGGTGCAGCGCTCTCAGTCTCGATGGGTTCCTCGGCTTCTTCTTGAACAGTTTGGGTTGCTTTGTTCTAGCCGCGAGGTTTCTTCCGGATAGTTTGTGTAGCCGTCGTCCACATCAGAGTCCGGGACTCCGGCGTGTCTGTTCGCCGGTCTCCTCCGTCTCAATGTCCCAAAATTTGTCGATTTGGGTGGGAAACGACATCCAAATGAAATTCATTTTCCCACTCACACCACCAATTTTTAAGAACAATTTTCCACTCCCACCAAAAAAAACTAGATTTTTTACCTATAGAAAGAGCAGTTGGGCGGATGCCCAGATCAGCATCAAGCATCCTACATTTTTCACTTGTTGGATCTAATCGAATCAGCAGTTTTTCACTCTCTCCCCTCTTTTTGGTAGGTAATTTCCTCTCTGACACCCAAGACAAAACTCAATTTTGGGACACTGCTCCGTCTCGGGCTGAATCTGGATGGCCTTGTCAGAGGTAGTCAGTGTCTTCCGATGGCACTCCTCTTCAGCTACCACTTGCTGGTGCCGTCCTGGTTGGTGGTGGGAGAAGCACTGCTTCTAAATCGAAATGTGCTTGCAGCACCGGGCAGCTGCGCTCCTATGCTGCGTGGTTTCCGCTTCAGTGGAGGCAGCGCCGGTGACTGTTCTTGCAGGTGGCCGTGGGATGCTTCCCGGAACATTGGAGGCAGCATGGTTCCACCACCGTCCGGCATCGCCTGGCACTGTGTCCGTACTTTTAGCAGTGCTGGCACAGCAGCGGGCTGGGTATCCACGGTCGGAGCTGGAGATCTTGGAATTCCGCTCGGATGGTGTCCGGGATCGCGTTTCCAATGAAGGAGAGGCGCAAGCCTGTGTGTGGCTGCCCATCTTTAGAACAGAGTCGGCGTACCCCAGCCACGCCCTGGGAGTGGAGTTCTAATAAGATCTCCTCAGGGACATTGGCCAGGGACGTGGCGTGTGTCAGAGCTTCCATGATGTTCTGTCGGGGGTCTGGTTCGCAGGTCACTGGTTCTTCTATGAATCGGTCTAGTCCGAGCAGTGTCTCTGCTTGTTCGGGGCTGAAGACGGTGATCAGGAGCGCGCCCGATGACGTGGGCTTCGCAGCCTGCACTCCTCCGATCAAGCAGACGTGTGCATGTTCTCTGGGTATTTGTGATGCTATCGCTCGACGCAGTCACCTCTGATCGCCACCAAGCCGGTCCCGTCTTAGTCGGTAGAGCATTGGACTCCGCGTGGTAAGAGCACACGTCCCCGCTTGGAAAAGTCCGGGTTCGAGGCGCGAAGGGCGCTCGATGTTTATGGACCTCCTATGACCATAATTTTATCTTTGGTGACCTCCAGTGACCTCAGAGATGATCTCATCGAAAAATAACTGCGATTGCTGTCGACACGTTAGACACAGAGCTGAAATCTGGGATATCTGACATTTCATTCATTAAAGCCGGATCCCATGGGACATGTCACATGTTTTTTGTCATGTCAGATCACTGACCTATGACGTCATACGTGGACCTCTGCATGGTCAAAAAATGTCACGTGTTCGCAACAATGCCAATGCCAGGTAGTCCTCAGGAAGATAAAACTTTCGGAAAGTGATAAGCCTCCGGGTTTTCACGTGTTGTATTTCTGAGATTTTTGCAATCGGGTCAACCGGGGTTAGGTCAGTGACCAGTCACGTTGCTTTCCTTTTATAAGTCAATGGGGAACCAGTGAAACTCGTCATTTCCCATTACAAACGATATGATCTCATATTCTCATTCCAAACATGTCAAAACTTGTAATTAATATGCACTCCTTATATGACCCAGTGTCTTAGCTTTGCGTTATAGGAGCAATTGTGGCGTCACATGATAGCACTGAGGTAATTTCACGTCACTGGCGTTTTTCGTTGATAACTTCTGATCAACTTGAGATAATGAACAAAAAAAAAAAAAAAACGGCTTACATTTAATCGTGTAGCAAAAATGCTCATTTTGTAACAAATTTCTCAAAATGTGACATTTGCTGTATTTTCGTAGCAGAACTCGCTACTTCATTACATTTTGTAATCTGGAGTATTTTTAGGTTGGCTTTTTTTGTCATCAATCTTAGCAAAAAAAACTCAATTTGTGACAAAAACACCTTTGGATACAACTACATAGTAGAATATTTCCCCACGTAGTAGAATTGATCCAAACCACAACTAAAAAAGTACAAAAGCCTTTGTTACCGACTAGATACTAGAAACTGGCAAACGCTAGAACCTAAGCCACCCAAGCCACTGACGCTGTTGGCGTTATTCTTCAATGGTTGTCGTATTATCGTGATTTTCATTGATAGCTGCCTTTGTTTTGCCGCACTTAATATACATTTTGCAACATTTTGACACATGCTATTAACCCTCGCCGGCCGAGCGGGGGGGGGGGGGAGGGGCGGCCATGTTTTTTTTTCGTGATGGCTCCGAACACGCCGGAGATAGAGAGCTGAAAATTGGCATACCTGACCTTTGATTCAAGCCAGATCTTTTGACACCAACCGCATTTTCGGGTCAGGTCAGGTCACTGACCTATGACGTCATAAGTGTACCTCTGCACGGTCTTCAGATGTCGCAACTTCGCAACGCCCTCACTGCCAGAGGAGCTTTCACAGGGAAATGAAACTTGCAGGACCTAGTATCCATTAGTAGCCGCACAACTTGTATATCTCAGATTTTTCCTAAAGGTCATATAAGGTCAGGTCATTTTCGTGACCTTAACGTTATAAGTTAAAAATGAAAACTGCTATTCTGGCGCCGGAAACGATCTCCAACTATCTCAAGCACACAGGAATCGTGATTTCATGCAATCCTTGCAAGGTTCCACGCGTCACTTTCACAAAGTTGACCTTGCGTGACGTCATTTATGACGTCATTGGGATCATATTACTTTTTCGTCAATAACTTCCGATCAAATTGAGCTAGTGAGTCGGGAAAGCCACCAATGGACTCAGGAAAACCTGCCGAATCGAATGACATGCGATATGACCTCCTTTGACCAACTTCATGACCTGGGGGCGCTGACCTGACCGTGACCCGAGGTCAGCACCCTAAGTTGACCTCACCCAAACAAAAAGTATATCATTCGATGCGCCTGAGCAAGGCGAACACGATGCTGCCAAAATCGCGGCTCTGCGGCCGTTTTTTTTTTGCGAAATTATTCATCAAAAACCGAACCGTACCTCGGGGAACTTGACCTGACCTCAGAGGTAAATAACCGCCCAAAAATGGCCGTAGAGCCGCGATTTGAGCATCATCGTGTTCGCCTTGCTCAGGCGCGTCGAATGCATACTTTTTGTTCGGGTGAGGTCAACTTTAGTGTTGACCTCGGGTCAAGGTCTGGTCAGAGCCCCTCAGGTCACGAAATTGGTAGGAGGTCATATCGCATATCATTCGATTCAGCAGGTCTTCCCGAGTCCATTGGTGGCTTTCCCGACTCTCTAGCTCAATTTCATTAAGAGTTATTAACGAAAAACTAATATGACTATTGACGTCACGCAGACGTCATAAATGACGACACGCAAGGTCAACACTGCAAATGTGAAGCATTGGACCTTCCAAGGAGTGCATCAAATCACAATTCCATGCACTTGAGATTGTTTAAGATCATCCCCGGCACCATAATGAAAAGTGGGTGGGCCACCCTGTCAAGGGGCCTCCTTTTCCAGGGGGCCTCCAACTTTTGCCTCATCCTGCTGTCTGCTTTTAAGTATGACCTCCAAGTCCAAATCTAGCTTCTGAGATCGGGCAGATGTACCCATGGGCGTAACCGCTTAAGCGAACAGTGCGGAAAGTCCGCACCATTTTTAAAACTTATTCCCCCTCCGATTTTTTTTTTTTTGAATCTATTTGCCGCAAACGGCGCATGACCCCTGAAAACCCTTACACAAATGTCTTCCTCGTTTCCCAGGTGCCCACATTAGCTTCATAGGCGCCCTCTTTGGCATATAAGCGCCCTATGTATAGTCATCAGAGACATCCCTATGGGTCCCACAGTCGCCCCGTTGTCCCATTCAATGTGCGCTTATCATAGGCGTATCTCTTTTATGGACACTTGAAGGCGCCTCTCTTTGCCATGCCGGCGCCCCTGTTTCTTATGAATGCACCCCCATGGCATTGATCAATTGCATTTGCAGACCTCTATTGCATGTGGACGCCCATATATGTCGGCCTCAGAGGCTCCCCTCTTTCGCATTGAGGCGCCCCTATGGGCTTCATAGGCGCCCCTCTATTGCACGTAGGTGCCCTACTGTCTCAGAACCGCTCCCCTTTGGCATGCAGACGCCCATCTTTCGTACGGAGGAGCCGCTGTGGTTCTTAGAGACGGCATGGTGCTCCCAGACGCAGATGGGGCTCTCGGAGTCGACAGTGTGGGACCTTCAGTCGCTGATGGGTGCCCGCCAGATGTGGACCCTCGGAGACGCCGGTATGGGGCCCTCAGAGATGCCGGTATGTGGCCCTTAGAGACACCGGTGTGGAACCCTCAGATACTTCAGTGTGCAAAGCCCTTACAATTGCTGGTGTGGAGCTATGAATGCGCTGGCTTAAATCCCTCAGAGGCCGGTACATGAACATTAGAGCTCAGTGAGAGCTTGTGTGGTGCCTTCAGTGGCCTTGTGGAGCCGTTAGACATCAACATGGTGCTCTCAGGAGCCGGTGAGTCCTCAGAGTCACCGGTGTGGGGCCTTCAGAGCTCCGAGATACTGGTGTGGGGCCCTCAGAGGTGTCGGTGTGGGTCCTTCAGATGTACCTATAGAGCCTTGAGATGCACAGGTGTGGTGGCCCACAGAGGCGCCGGTGTGGGGTCCCAAAGCCACCGATATAGGGCCCCAAGAGACACTAGTATGGCCCTCAAAGGCGCCGCTGTGTGGCGCTCATAAACACTGGTGTGGAGCCATCACAGGCGGGTGGAGCCGTTAGAGGCCGGAAAGGGCCCTTGGATGCCTACAAGGAGCCTTCAGAAGCCGGCGTGGCACCCTTATGGGGATAAGCGTGTCTACTTAGGAGCCCTTGAGGTGCTCTCATGAGCTCCCTACCGAGCCGAAATATGGCCACGGCCAGTTGCCGCCGCATGGCTCTTCGGACTATCATTCTCAGGGGCCTCATCTGCCTAGTTTGAATTGAAGGGCCTCTCAGACCATCAGTCTCATGGGCCTCCTCTGGCTAGTATAAATAGAAGGGCCTGTTAGACCATCAATCCCAGGGGCCTCCTCTGGTTAGTATAAATAGAAGAGCCTCTCAGACCATTAATCTCAGGGGGCTCCTGCGGACAGTATAAATAAAAGGGCCTCTCAGACCATCAGTCTCGGAGGCCTCCCTAGAAAAGTGTAAATGTGGATAGAGGACCCCCTCAGATTCATTAGGAGTGGACCTCTCTGACTATCAGTCTCAGGGGCCTCTTGTGGCCAGTATGAATATAAGAGCCTCTCAGACCATCGGTCTCAGGGGCCTCCAGTGGCCAGTTATATGAACAGAACGGCCTCACAGCCATCAGCCTCGGGGGCCTCTTCTGACTGGTGTGAATATGAGGGCCTCTCATACCATCAGTCTCAGGGGCCTCCTCTGCCTAGTGTGAATTTAGGGGCTTCCCAGGCGATCAGTCCCAGGGGACTCTTCTGACTGGTGCCGGATTGAGGGACCTCCCAGACCGAAAGTTTTGGGGGTCTCCTGTGGCCAGTATGAATAGGAGGGCCTCTCAGTCCATCAGTCTCATGGGCCTCTTCTGCCTGGTGTGATTATAAGGGCCTCTCAGGTCATCAGTCTCAGGGGCCTCCTCTGACTACAGTGTAGATGGATAGGCCTCCCAGACCATCAGTCTCAGGGGCCTCTTCTGACTATTGAGGATAGAGGGGCCTCCTCTAACTAGTGAGGGTAGGGGGCAGGGGCCTCGGCTAGACCGCCAGTGTCACGGGTCTATTCTGACTAGTGTGGATGGAGGGACCTCCCAGAACACCAGTTTCAGACCTCTGACTAGTGTGGATAGAGGGGCCTCCCAGACCGCCAGTGTCAGGGGCCTCCCCAGACCAGTGTGGATATTGGGGCCTCCTCAGATCCACTAGGGCCTCTCAGGCCATCACTCAGGGGCTTCGACTGACAAGTATGAACAGAGGGCCTCCTTGGATCCATCACGGCCCCTTGGAGTCCGTGCGTGGGGATTCGTGAAACTTATTTTTACTGAGTTTGTTTATTCTGGAAGGTGACGACGTCCTCTCAAATCGAGACGAGGGGCCTGAAGTAAAAAGCGGGTCGGCCAAAACACATGGTTGGCCCCCCACCTCGAAAAGTGGGTGGGCACTTGCCCGCCTGCCCCCCCCCCCCCCTGTTCCTACGCCTATGTGAGGATACCACGTAATGGGGAGGATACTACGTAACACTACGTGCTCAAGTAAAGTCCAGTTTCATCTTCCTGTGAAAGTTCTTCTGGCACTGAGGGCGATGCGAAGTTGCGACCTCAGGGCCCTGTTTCACCGGTGATCACCGTGTCAAATTGGGTTTCCATGGAAACATCAACAAGCCATGACGCCGTCAATCTGTGTGATGTCATCAAATATTGCTGCTAACATCTTCACGCCCGTGCGATCAAACAAATGTTATCAAACGCATTCAACGGGACAGCAACTCTGTTCCAAACGCAGCTCACGGATTACACGAAACGTCATTAGTGTGACCTCATCACATTACGTCAGCTCGCGCAATTTGATAGTAGCGTGCTGCTATCACCGGTGAAACAGGGCCCTGAGGACCGTGCAGAGGTTCACTTATGACGTCATAGGTCAGTGACCTAACCTGATCCGAAATGCGGTTGGTGTTACAATATTCGGCTTGAATCAAAGGTCAGGTATGCCTAGTGTTAGCTCTCTATCCCCGGCGTGTTCTGAGCTATCGCGAAAAAACCTAGGGGGGGGGCGGCGGCACCCGCCCCTTCCCCCTCGGCCGGCGAGGGTTAACTGTTTTCTGATACCTACCCCGATCTGCAGAATCCAGGAGCACCCTGCCCCTAGATGTTGCTATTCAAAATTATTACATTTTTTAGCCTTGTTTGCATCATCATACCCTACCCTATCACGAATATTCCCCAGTTCTTCTGTTCACTTTTCAAGTTTCAACATCAGCCAAATTTTGTGGGGCAAAACATTTAACATAGTCTGGCCTCCACTGCCCCCACGGTGGCGCCGCCCTTGTACGTGGCCCAGGGGCGGAGTTAGACAGAGGGGCATGATCTAGTTCCTGCTGGAGATAAAGCTTTGCGGTAAAGAACAGATTCTTTGGGAAGAGATGAATCCAATGATACCCAATTTTACGTCATCAGATCAGGCATTGACCTTCCAGGTCAGGTCAAACTAAAAAATGTTTCTGTTTTAAGTCACTGTACGAATATCAAGAGCGTTGCTCATCATATACTGATGATGCTTCCGTATTGTGGTGCCAAGCCAGCTAGAACCTCTTTGCCACACTATCCGACTAGGTTTTTGCTGGCTGTGGTCATTTCAGGTCAAGGTCAATGATAGGTGTTGGCATGTCTGTGTGTATTCTGATGTGTGCACTGATTGTTCATGTGGCCCTATTGCATGAGATCATGAACTGAGAAGCTTTTACCAAAAATAGTCAAAGAAACTTCACGAGAAGTAAATTCAGCTTGCCTAAAACGCAATGCTTTTAGATTACCTAGGTTGACCTTGACCCAGGCATCTGTACATTGTCAAACCACATATTCCATGATAGGTGGGAGGAAAAACTGGCAAAACGGCCAAAATCAAGGTGTCAAGAGCTCACAAGACCCATATCCAACACAAGATATTGGGTATTTGTCATTTGGGTCATGACATGGCCTGAAGAACAAGGTCATATCTCCGAAGCCATAAAATCACAGAAGCTTGAAATTTTCAGTGGACGCTAAGAAAGGAAAGAGAAGCAGCTATATGGAAAATCAGGTTTCTAGCTTTTAAAATGTTAAGTGCAGAACAGAAAACTACCTGGGGGGGGGGGGGGCAACCCCTGCCACATGTGCGGGCGAGGGTTAAGGATACCTTTCATAAACGCCAAAAATCAATAACATGTTTACTTGGGGAACCGTGTCAACGCCCAATTCCCCTATTTATGACACAATTGTGCTCTTGCTTTTATAACCCTTACAGATTGAACAGGTACTGTGGAAACAAATTGCTGATTAACACGCGCACCGACGGGGATCTGCGCCAACTTCGTACCGACGGGGGGCGGATGACCGCCCCCCCCCCCCGAGATCTCGAGAACGAAGCAAGATAGCGACGATAGCGACAAGCGGTAAACGGCATCGGATACGCACGGTCAAGGTCTACAATTTTTACTAAGGTCATTTTTAGGTCAGGTCAAAGATGACGTCACAGGGGTCAAAAAAGTCAAAATGGCAGCACTAGACATGGAGAGTTTTTTCTCGAATAAGTTTCAAATTAGTCAAGATAGGAACAAACGAAGGGCATCATCGTGATCCTCTCGTCAACCAGCATCGAATGATATATGTATATATATATATATATATATATATATATATATATATATATATATATATATATATATATATATATATTTGCTGACCTCGAAAGATCAAGGTCAAAGGTTGACCTCAGGTCACGTGACCTTGAGGTCATCGTGTATATCATTTGATGCGTCTTGACGAGCTGAACACAATGAGACCATCCGCGCGGCTGTATCTTGCTCCTGTACGGAGTTATTGGCAAAAAACTTGGTGACCTTTGATGATGTCACATGACCTTACAGCTGCCCAACAGCAAAACAGACCTCAAGATAGTGAAGGTTGATCGTATATGAAGCCATGTATGGTATATGGGGCCATTCCGACCTGTTTTAGTGGTAGAAACAGGGAGTTGATTTTCCCCCCATTGACTTATAATGGGGAAGTCGCGAAATTGACCTGACCTTAGGTCACCGATATCAAAATTCCGAGATAAACAAATTGTAGCTACTAATGACCTCATAACATCCTGCGACTTTCAAAGACCACCGACATTTACTATAGCTCTGGCATGGTGACAAAGTTGCAAAGAAGTGACTTGAGGTTGGGTCATTCAAAGTGACCTGACCTTAAAAGTTAGGAGGTTCAAACTTGCACACCATGTGTAAAATTGATGAGGGAATAGTCGTACCAAATTTCGCGGCGCTACGCGCCGCGGTTTTCCCGCTATTCGCGAAAAACCTCAGGCGGGGGGGGGGGGACGGATATTCGCCCCCCCCGTCGGTGCGCGTGTTCAGTTTGGTGGGCGCCATTATCATTGGGCTTAAATTATAGCAAAAAACATGATTTTGTGAGGTTTCTTCATTAATATGACAATTATTCACTGTTTAGTTTACACTTTGACCCGAGGTGCTTCGGCAAGCAAGACTAGTTTAATGGCTACCAAAAAAAAGTGCGAAATGACTGCCATGTTTCCTGATTTCTCAGATATGCGCTACACACAGACATTGTCAAATTCAGAAAATGCCCAAGCACCTGGTTTCTAAAATGTCCTTACCATTTTCACATGTAAAAATGCCTTACATTCCAAAAGTGGTTTAATTGCGATGTATTGTTGCCATCTGGTATAGAGGTAACAAAAACATTGGAAAGTGATTTTTTTGCAATGGGTCAGTTTATTGAGCGAGTCAACTTTGCTTGCAAATGCTAGTATTGTTTGTTTCAGAGACTGTGCTCCAATTTGACTCTCCGAAGACTATGCTACTGAGCTTAATATGTTTCCACTAACCTAAACAATATGGTAGTACAGCTGAAAATGGAATATTAAATGCAATATCTATCCCAGACTCCCTGGTGTCAGCGACATTGGTGAACCAATTCAAGGCGCGACTGGACAAACACTGGAAGAACAAAAGATCTACGACATCCTCTTCCCTAAATTCAGAATGTATATCCTTACGAGCTCGATGAGAGTGGGATCCTCAGACCAAGTGGCCTTTTTTTAACCCGAACACCTTGAAAGCAAGGTATGTGTGTATAAATATATATAGGTATAAGTACCTAAGCCTGGCATCCCAGGAAGATGCCAGATACTGTTTTGGGTTGTAGGTTTGTAGGTTGTAGGTAAGGTTAGGTCAGGATAGTTAGGTTTGTATTGGTCTATACATCTCAGTCGTCCCAATCTGGCATCTTCCTGGGACACCAAGCTTACTAATACCTATATATATATATATATATATATATATATATATATATATATATATATATATATATATATGTATATTGTAACAAATTCACATTTTCTCGTCAGTGCTTTAAACGTTATTTTAGTCAAGGCGATAATTTCAGTTGTTCTGAAAGTGCCCTAAACATTTTGTTTTTTCTCAACAAAGTGCGTTATTTCACGTGGCCTTTCTCGCGGTGCGTAATTTAAACGTTTGTCCTTTTTTAAGATACCTACAACTGTTTTAGCTGCTCTAAGGATGTTTTTAGCTACTTATCAATTTGTTATCAATTTGTTTCATTTACGCATCAGTCTAATTTAAAGGGACCCTCCCACCTTCAAAAAAGTTAATGAATTGGCATGAAAGTGATGTCACTCGGTTCAGAAAGAGCAAAAACGAATATCTACCAAATTTCATTGAAAAATATTCACCGGTTTTCAAGATATTACACTTTTACTTTTGTTTACTTTTTGGGATCTCCGCTGTTCCTAGCGACTTTATTTGAAAGTGCGGCATTTGTTGCGCGCAAAGCAGCATATACTACCACCGCGTGCTACAAAACGTTTTAGTCAAACATTTAACGGACGTTCAAAAGCCTGATGACGTCATCAGATTCCCGTAATGGTTAAGAGATAGGGACCACGCTGGTCCCACCCTGCAAGTAAAGGGAAGAAATTTCTTGAACACCATAAAGCTGCGGGGGTTGCGACCAGGATAAATGGTGGTTTCTGAGCCTGGCCGCAAACTTGGCTATCTCAACTCAAAACTAATGTTAAGGTGGGAGGGTCCCTTTAAAATACATATTAAGACGAATGATTGAGCTTCTAATATTGTGTCCGCCATATATATATATATATATATATATATATATATATATATATATATATATATATAATGACCTTAAGAAGCTTTCATCTCAAGGTACCAGACTACCTACTGGCTACTACACGGAAAATAACATAAAGATAATCAATGTCCAATCAATGCCCAATATGGGGTGCATTTGGCATCCAAAAAATTAGGGAGAATCATCGGGGACCAGATAATTATCAGGGGACATGTCCAGTATAGCAAGAACACAAAATTATCCCAGATTATTCCTCTTTGGGGAGAATCAGAATGGCCATTCATGGCTGCTGCTACTAGTGATGTCAATTTCAGAAAACATATGTCCAATGTCCGTCCAATGTCCAATACTTACGTCGACTGTCCGTCCAAAAATGTCCAAGCCAGCCATTTGTCCAAAAATGTCCGACATCTAGGCAATAGTTTACACTCAACACGGTTATTTAATTTGCTTTTAATGTATCGTTACCAGCTCAAAAGTGGTAATCATATCGAAAGCTGAGCTTTCTAATAGCCAATCAATGCTAAACACGATTACTTTATAAGAATGTTGAGGTGTAGCAAGCGATTGTCCAAAGTTGTCCAAAGCCTGCTGTCATTGTCCAACCGAATTCCGAATTGGACATTGGACAAAATCGGAATTCCGAAGATTCAAGTTCCGATTGACACCACTAGCTGCTACTATGCTGCTTAGCTGCTATCACAGGTGATATCACATGTGTGATAGCTGCGAGCTACTAGCAACGGTGAAACAGGGCCCTGGCGTCACTTTCACATTCACCGATTTGGATTAGCGTGGATGGTAACGCCAGCTCAAACTTTACCGATTCCCAACATTTTCCAGATGCCGAATGCACCAGCACCCATGCTGTCATATTCAACAAAACATTCATAACTGAGAATCTGCTCCCGAACTAGCCAAATTGTTGACTTACCCATGACGAATCCGATGGCAAAGTATCCAATATCAAAAGACCTGTCAACCTGTTACACGCCAACGCCAACGCCAAGACCAAGATGGGCGCCAACGACGCCAACGACCAAACTGATTTGAATTTGAGTCAAAGCTTAAGTGGTGAATTTAATTCTATAATTCACAAACACATCAACAAAACTCAATTTAATGGTGCCTTAAAATCAAAACATGGAGTACAAAAACAACTAAAAATATCATTTATCTGTATCGCTTTTAAATACATACACAAATTATTAACTAATATTCATAATATTAATAAAATATCAATCACACAATCATCACTAATCGGTCAAGCTTCCGGTTCCCGGCTGTCCCTATGCTAAATGCCACCCGCGACGTTTACTACAATATGGTGCTAAACACGGCCGTGTTTACTACGAATGAGTGGTAAAAATCCCTTTCCCTGTTACTACAGATGGGTAGTAAAAACCTTCGAGGATGTGTTGGATTTTTCACAAAGAAAGCTTACCTAGATAGGTACCAGAACATTGGCAGCGGAAAGCAGACTCATTACCTACACTTGCTTTGCCTGCTCACTTTCTACTGTTGCCTTCAATGGACAATATTTATGAAGTAAGAAGGTTTTATGATTATAGGTTTTAAATAAGTACTTTACTTAATGTCATCAGTTAGTATGAAATAGTAGTTCAGTGCCAAACGAAAAATCCATGCACTATGCTAGATGCCTCGGGGGCTCTTATCCGCTCTGGGTTCAGAGTGCAGTGGCATACCACACTCACCCTCAACCAGAGCTGATAGATAGTGAAAATGCCAGACGTCGTGATATCTGCACCAGTGAACCGTGTCGCACATTTGATCCCAATAATGAACAGCACAGGGGTGACGTAAAAATGTGCGTTAGTTGGAGCACCTAAACTCGACAGATTGTCATTACCTAATTAGTTTTCACATTGTAAAGCTTAAACTACACTTCATGCTCTTTTGGCTCACCTGTTATCAGTATCAGTAAATAGGGTATTAGTAAATCTGGCGTTACCATCAATGCTAAGTGCTAACAAGTAAATATGAAGTCCAAGGAAGATAAAAATCATAATCTTACTTGAACTAACCTTACCTACTACCCTAACTAACCTACAACCTACAAACCTCAACCTACATACAACCTCCATACCTACAACCTACCCACCTACAACCTACCAACCTTATATGTGCCGACGGTGGCACCAGATTTATGGATACCCTTATTTGTTAGGTACTTCACTCCACTTCTCATTTTATTTGAAGCTCATTTAAATTCTTGTATTTAAGTCTGTGTAAACTATTATTTTAAAAACCTGATGCTTTTCCATGACTGTAATCTCACTGTTTGCTATGTGTATTTTGTAGTGTGTACTGTGTGCAAATCCAGTATCCTACACTTGTATGCTACAGGCCTTGTTTTGATCTGACTAACTGTTAATATGTTTCAGCTTTGAAGACTAGTATCTTTTGAAATTGAAATTTGCCTCTCAGTCTCTCAAGAATCAAGATGCCAAATAGATGTGCAGGATTTGATTGCTGACAAACCAGGGATGAGGCTCAAGAGTCAAGAGATCACCCTGCATTGGCAAGTAAAAGCTACAGACTCTTGATTTTTTATATTGTTACAGGTTATCTGTCACCGAGAGCGATTGCTGTAGTTCAATTTCTTGCATCAAAATGGCAGAATATGACTTCACTGATCACTCTGACGTCATTTACGGCCGACCTATGGTAGCTACACAATTTTTATTTCTATAAAATGTTTCAGATTGATGCAGCCGAAGGTACTGCAAGTTTCGTATTGACACGTCTAGTGGTTTAGAAATATTGCAACAAATATATATTTTATTTTTTTTCAATATATAAATGTAAATATTTTATTGCAGAAAACAGGAGAGGGGCTCTGTAGAGCCCCACCCTCCAGTCATGCGTGGGTAAAGGCCCATCAGTCACTAAAACCAGAATAAGTGCAAAAAATTATTACCAAATGCCCGGAGACTGCTTTACCATTGCCAACATGTGTGTGTGTGTGTGCGTGTGTGTGCGTGTGCGTGTGTGTCAACAATGTGTTAACAACAAATACAACACTTGTGCCTGGCGTATGTTAACACTAAACACTATTAGCCATATTTTATTGATACTAATCGAACCTTCCAGGTGGCTGGAACAACCCCAGTGCCGCACAGTTCTGCGGGATATTCCGGCACCTGCTCCACCGCTGCGGCGTCCGGCCCGGCAGCACAGGGAAAGTGGCAGCCCTCGACACGACCAGCATCCTGGCAGTCGGTCACACGACCAGCGGACGGGGAGCCAGCCTTACTACCTCGGCCTCCACCACCTCAGACAACGGTGCCACGGCACTCCACATCATCACGGAGCACGACTTCCAGCCTGGGCTGTCGTCTGGTGGGCAACATCGTCACCTACATCGCAGAGTTCGTGGTGAAGAAGGCGCTCGACTCTGTCAGCTGTAGCACCTGTCAGGAGGCCCTGGTGAGCGACATCCAGCCGGACGACATGACACAGCTTTACCACCTCTTCATCATCTCTGCCAGATGAGCTAAGGTGGGGACGGGTTTCATGCCTGGGATCTGACTGAGACCCGCTCATACCCTGCCGAAGTGTTGGTGATTTCAGCGGTCAGCTGTCTCTAGCCGGTGTCAGTGAGTCGCGGCCAGCTGCCGCTGGAGTGGGTATCTACCGTCGATAGCTGCTGTGTGGCGGATAGCGTGGATTTGGATGGACACTTCATATTAATGAACAGATCAATGTCTGGCCGATAAAAGACGTATTTTGTCGATGATTGCTTAGTGACTGAGTGGGTCCACTGGCGACCAATGCAGTGGGCGCTGGGTTAACGCCTCGCCTCTTGTGACCGTGTCGATATGTAGCACTGTTAATTGCCGATTCGTTGCCGGCCGTCTCTGCTCCGTGGCTGGCTGATCCGGCACAAACTGGTGTTCGTGGCTGAAGGCGCGGCTACAGTTACACTAGCTCGCCACGTGCCTGTGCGACTATCGTCGGTGCTGTCTGCAAGGGCGATGTCGGTGCCTGTAGGGGGCGCGGATTGATTCAAAGTGAGGAATGGGTCATCGGAGCTCGGGTCAGGTCATGTTCGGCTAAAATAAGCGGATTTTGCGATTTGCCGCATCCGGGTGAATTTCCTTGCCTTCTACTATGGACGTCAAACCCCTTGAGACCCCACTTTTTTGAGATAATTTTGAAATGCGTCAACTCTCGTTGATAATATTCTGGCAATGTGTGTTTCATAACCTGCCGAAACTTTTATTACTAAGGTATTTTGACGCCAAACGATTATGAAAGGTACTTCTCATTCACTCGTAATGTTAAATTTTACGGAACGAATCTGCTGTTTGGGTAGAGGCTACGCGCTCATGGGGCGGAGCCACGTAATGACGTCAGCGCTAAGCTCCGCCCTACCCCTCCGGCGCTCCTTGCCCGGCGACCGGTCACTCGCGACTCTCGCTCCGTTCAGGCTTGATGGTGGGCGGTAGCTGGTAGCGGTAGCGGGCGCTGGTAGATGACATTAAGAGCAGATGGCGCTGGTGGCAGGACTCGAGTGTGGCCGAGCGCAAGCCTCTGCCCGGGCCTGAATTGACCTTAGCATTACGAGTGAATGAGAAGTACCTTTCATAATCGTTTGGCGTCAAAATACCTTAGTAATAAAAGTTTCGGCAGGTTCTGAAACACACATTGCCAGAATATTGTCAACGAGAGTTGACGCATTTCAAAATTATCGCAAAAAAGTGGGGTCTCACGGGGCTTGACGTCCATAGTAGTGCATGTTTATGCATTTTACATGCGTTTTTTTAGTGTTGATGTCTAGATAACGTGCATTTGCCTCGAGGTCAAGGCTGCGCTTCATATGGGCAGTTTTCGGAGCATCTTGCTCATTTTATTCGTAATCCTTAATTATGTTTGCGGATTTGTGCCCGCAAATCATTTTTTAAAGTAAGATTGACACGGGATTCGAGATCGGCGCCCATAAATACACTTCACATGACCCGCCATGTGTCAAGGCCATCCGAGGTCATCTAAGGTCGCTGACCTTGTATGACCTTATGTGACCCGGTTCGCTAGATTTCGAGATGAGGTTGATTGGGAATGATGTAACCCATTTCGCCGACAGTTCACGCGTTTTGGTCGATTTTATAGCGAAAGATCTCAAACTCCAGTGACTTTACTGGTTCGATTTCCAGTGTTTGACCTGACCTCTGAGTTCACCCGTTGACCTAGTACCCTGAAATTTGGTATCACTGGTTTACTCACATCGCGGACAGCATGCCTATTTTTTCCGTTCTTGCTCCGTCGAGGGGCGAACGGCTGGAGTTCACTCCGTTCACCCTGGCTTCCCCTACTCGTAAGACGCTGACAAACTACGAACGGGTGAGGGCTAAAATTGCACTTATTGTCGATCATTGTCCATTGCATACTGCATACATAGATATAAAGTATGGTAGCCATAATGGGAAACGAATTTAATCTTAAAGTAGCATGCCAATTGCATCTACCTTCGGTGCCGCATATCCTTTATCAGCGTCTTCAGGGCTATATGTCTAGGGCTGATGTAATTACATTACTATAAATACACATGTTTCTGCCCTTGTTTCACAATCTACTCATTCCAAAGAATGCCATAGGTAAAAAAGATTAACACTTTTCGGTCGAAAAATACCACAAAATCTGTCCCAAACACCCCCGTCCTCCCATAGTGTTTACACAGCGCCGCAGATTCTCGCCCTCACCAACATGGCGGCCGCTGCTACGTATTCGCGAGTCGCTCCCGACATGGGGGTGCCCTATCTAGTCTTTATATCTATGAAGATACGTATTACAGGAACTATTTTTTCGCAAAAAGAAACATTAAAATGCAAAATAATAGGTATTTTTTCATTTTCTTCTTTTGAAATAATATTAAAAAAATATGTCGGTATTTTGTCAAGTTTTCAACAATAAATATAGTGAAAACCAAATAGTAAATATCCACATAATTTCAGTTGAAACATTTTTCTGACAGCACTACAGACGAATCAAGAGAGGCAATTGCCCAAGGAGTCAAAGCAAGACAACTTTATGTTCAACTTTTTTTTGTTAAGTTAACTGAGAATGTTTTGAGCAGATTAAATGCAAAAAAGACATAAGATAATAAATTTTTAATTTAGTCACCTCTATTGCTACGAAAGTGCGCCACATTTGTATGCTATTCCGTTTGTAATGCGCATCGGACTGCTGTCAATTTAGCAGCACTTTGATTATCCAACTACAGTTTGATATTCAGGGTGCGTCGATTTCGCCCAAACTTGCCCCAGGGACCAAGTCTGACACGCTGAGCACGAATCTGGTGTCAGAAATCCGCTATTCTCAACCGATCACCCAAATTTACCGTTTTTGAGTTCGTCCATCTACAGATTGACAAACTCCAGGGGCCATCGATTTGGCCCAAAAATGGGTCTAGGGGACCAAGTCTGACACGCTGAGCACGAATCTGGTGTCAGAAATCCGCTATTCTCAACTGATCACCCAATTTTACCGTTTTTGAGTTCGTCCATCTACAGATTGACAAACTCCAGGGGCCATCAATTTGGCCCAAAAATGGGTCTAGGGGACCAAGTGTGACACGCTGAGCACGAATCTGGTGTCAGAAATCCGCTTTTCTCAACCGATCACCCAAATTTACCGTTTTTGAGTTCGTCCATCTACAGATTGACAAACTCCAGGGGCCATCCATTTGGCCCAAAAATGGGCTAGGGAGACCAAGTCTGACACGCTGAGCACGAATCTGGTGTCAGAAATCCGCTATTCTCAACCGATCACCCAAATTTACCGTTTTTCAGTTCGTCCATCTACAGATTGACAAACTCCAGGGGCCATCGATTTTGCCCAAAAACGAGTCTAGGGGACCAAGTCTGACACGCTGAGCACGAAGCTGGTGTCAGAAATCCGCTATTCTCAACCAATCACCCAAATTTACCGTTTTTGAGTTCGTGCATCAACAGATTGACAAACTCCAGGGGCCATCGATTTCGCCCAAAAATTGGTCTAGGGGACCAAGTGTGACACGCTGAGCACGAATCTGGTGTCAGAAATCCGTTTTTCTCAACCGATCACCCAAATTTACCGTTTTTGAGTTCGTCCATCTACAGATTGACAAACTCCAGGGGCCATCGATTTGGCCCAAAAATGGGTCTAGGGGATCAAATCTCACACGCTGAGCACGAATCTGGTGTCAAAAATCCGCTATTCTCAACCGATCACCCAAATTTACCGTTTTTGAGTTCGTCCATCTACAGATTGACAAACTCCAGGGGCCATCGATTTGGCCCAAAAACGATTCTAGGGGACCAAGTCTGACACGCTGAGCACGAATCTGGTGTCAGAAATCCGCTATTCTCAACCGATCACCCAAATTTACCGTTTTTGAGTTCGTCCATCTACAGATTGACAATCTCCAGGGGCCATCGATTTCGCCCAAAAATGGGTCTAGGGGACCAAGTCTGACACGCTGAGCACGGATCTGGTGTCAGAAATCCGCTATTCTCAACCGATCACCCAAATTTACCGTTTTTGAGTTCGTCCATCAACAGATTGACAAACTCCAGGGGCCATCGATTTTGCCCAAAAACGAGTCTAGGGGACCAAGTCTGACACGCTGAGCACGAATCTGGTGTCAGAAATCCGCTATTCTCAACCGATCACCCAAATTTACCGTTTTTGAGTTCGTCCATCTACAGATTGACAAACTCCAGGGGCCATCGATTTCGCCCAAAAATGGGTCTAGGGGACCAAGTGTGACACGCTGAGGACGAATCTGGTGTCAAAAATCCGTTTTTCTCAACCGATCACCCAAATTTACCGTTTTTGAGTTCGTCCATCTACAGATTGACAAACTCCAGGGGCCATCAATTTGGCCCAAAAATGGGTCTAGTAGGGGACCAAGTCTGACACACTGAGCACGAATCTGGTGTCAGAAATCCGCTATTCTCAATCTCAATCAATCTGTAGATGGACGAACTCAAAAACGGTAAATTTGGGTGATCGGTTGAGAAAAACGGATTTCTGACACCAGATTCGTGCTCAGCGTGTCACACTTGGTCCCCTACACGCATTTTTGGGCGAAATCGATGGCCCCTGGAGTTTGTCAATCTGTAGATGGACGAACTCAAAAACGGTAAATTTGGGTGATCGGTCGAGAATAGCGGATTTCTGACACCAGATTCGTGCTCAGCGTGTCAGACTTGGTCCCCTAGACCTATTTTTGGGCCAAATCGATGGCCCCTGGAGTTTGTCAATCTGTAGATGGACGAACTCAAAAACGGTAAATTTGGGTGATCGGTTGAGAATAGCGGATTTTTGACACCAGATTCGTGCTCAGCGTGTCAGACTTGGTCCCCTAGACCCATTTTTGGGCCAAATCGATGGCCCCTGTAGTTTGTCAATCTGTAGGTAGATGGACGAACTCAAAAACGGTAAATTTGGGTGATCGGTTGAGAATAGCGGATTTCTGACACCAGATTCGTGCTCAGCGTGTCATACTTGGTCCCCTAGACCCATTTTTGGGCGAAATCGATGGCCCCTGGAGTTTGTCAATCTGTAGATGGACGAACTCAAAAACGGTAAATTTGGGTGATCAGTTGAAAATAGCGGATTTCTGACACCAGATTCGTGCTCAGCGTGTCAGACTTGGTCCCCTAGACCCATTTTTGGGCGAAATCGATGGCCCCTGGAGTTTGTCAATCTGTAGATGGACGAACTCAGAAACGGTAAATTTGGGTGATCGGTTGAGAATGGCGGATTTCTAACACCAGATTCGTGCTCAGCGTGTCACACTTGGTCCCCTAGATCCATTTTTGGGCGAAATCGATGGCACCTGGAGTTTGTCAATCTGTAGATGGACGAACTCAAAAACGGTAAATTTGGGTGGTCGGTTGAGAATAGCGGATTTCTGACACCAGATTCGTGCTCAGCGTGTCAGGCTTGGTCCCGTAGACCCATTTTTCGGCAAAATCGATGGCCCCTGGAGTTTGTCAATCTGTAGATGGACGAACTCACAAACGGTAAATTTGGGTGATCGGTTGAGAATAGCGGATTTCTGACTCCAGATTCGTGCTCAGCGTGTCAGACTTGGTCCCGTAGACCCATTTTTGGGCAAAATCGATGGCCCCTGGAGTTTGTCAATCTGTAGATGGACAAACTCAAAAACGGTAAATTTGGGTGATCGGTTGAGAATAGCAGATTTCTGACACCAGAATTGTGCTCAGCGTGTCAGACTTGGTCCCGTAGACCCATTTTTGGGCGAAATCGAGGGCCCCTGGAGTTTGTCAATCTGTAGATGGACGAACTGAAAAACGGTAAATTTGTGTGATCGGTTGAGAATAGCGGATTTCTGACACCAGATTCGTGCTCAGCGTGACAAACTTGGTCCCTGGGGTAGGTTTGGGCGAAATCGGCGCACCCTGAATATCAAACTGTAGTTGGATAATCAAACTGCTGCTAAATTGACAGCAGTGCGCATCGGGCCGAGAGCCAAACTAGATCCGTTTGACGTCACTGATACGAATTTGCTCATGTAGTCGGTGCACTGAATGCGTTCTTGGGGAGCTGATGCGAATTAGCGTAGTGCGTATTTGGAACGGATCGCTCATGTAACCGAAACGTCCGAGGCACACGATTCGGGCCGTATTTCACAAGAACTATTCTTTGCTGACTGGAAGCGTCAAAATGCAAAATACTAAGCATTTTTTTATTGGCTGCCTCGTAGAAAATAGCAAAAAAATGTTGGTATTTTGGTTTAGTCTTTGCGTGTGAAATAAAATGAATGAAATATTTTGATAGATAATTTTTTCTGACCACCCTGCTGTCGCTGCATGGCGAATCAGTGCCCACTGACTTAAAACAAGAAAACTTTGTTTTCATTTTTGATTTCATGTTAATTTTAAATGTTTTTGAGCCTATCAAATGATATAAGTATTTAAAATTTAGCTCAGTCGTCCCGGTAAATACCGCAACTGCGCCATGACTGTACGCTAATCCTATTCCGTTTGTGATGCGACCGGCCGTCGAGGAGTCAGCCCGGGTGCAGCCCGGGTGAGCCAAACAAGATCCGTTTGACGTAGATAAAACGAATTAGTCTCATGTAACCGGTGCCGTAGATCCGTTTGTGGGGAGCTGATGCGCATTAGCGTAGTGCGTATTTGGAACGGATCGCTCATGTAACCCCGGTAATAGAATGGCTGCAAGGGTGGCGGTCGAATAGTGTTGTCCGAAAAGCAGTGGATTAGTGGCTAGTGTTGTCCAAAAAGAGAAAGCTTGAAAGCAGCGCCTTTGCGGCAGAAGCGACGCGCAATGATTTTCTGAGCCAGTTAACAAGCTGAAGCGGTTTGCAACTATTTGTTATTTATAGTCACCGTTTGGCAACAGCAACAGGTCACTATTTATAGTCACCGTGCCAGGTCACAAGCTATATTATCAAATAGTCACAAGATTATTTACGGCCTTGCACAGAGCGAGTCATATAGCCTTGCACAGGGCGGTGTTTCACGGGATGCTGCTACCACGCTGCTATCAAATTGCGCGAGCTGACGTCACACTTGTGGTAGTGTTGGAGCAATGGGCCTGTTGATGTTTCCATGGAAACCCAATTTGACACGTGTAAAAGCAGCGTGCTGCTATCACCGGTGAAACAGGGCCCAGGGCCCTGTTTCACCGGTGATAGCAGCAAGCTGCTATCACGTTTCGCGAGCTGACGTCATGTCGTGACGCCATACTGTTGTCGTAATGGGTAGTTCCGGCGCACGATTGCCGCGACCTTGGCGGCGGCATTAAGTGACGTATGAGCCTAAAAGTAAGAGTTTACGCAGTCATGATAGTATATATATTTTTGATATATATTTTTTCAATATGATGTATTTAAAAGAAGTTGGGTTTAGGAAAAATTTGGACATTAACTTCGAACATTTAGCTGATGACGTAAAACAATATTGCGGCAATCGTGCGCCAGAATTGCCCCTTACGTCAGCAGTATGACGTCATCACATTACGTCAGCTCGCGCAATTTGAGAGCAGCGTGCTGCTATCACCGGTGAAACAGGGCCCAGAGCGCAGAGAGGGAAGGACCCTTGTTCCCCTCCCCGGTATGTCTTAGTGCAACCGGGATGTCTCCCATATCCCATGAAAAAATTCCACAAGAGACCACAAAATATATTTTAGTGGTTATTGAGGTCTGTTGTGGCGTGAAATGGTTTCTTATGGTCCTAGTGGCCGTATTGAGGTATTGAGGTATTGAGTCCTAGTGAAGTACCGGCTTGTTATACCATTTTTCACCCTTAGTAGCGGGGGCTCCATATATGCCCATATATGGTCATCCAAAGTCCATTTATTGACCAATCAATTTTTGGATTTTTGCCTTGTAGTTTCCCCAACTGACCTACCAAATATGGGTGAATGGGCGGCCACCAACCTTGAACCTGGTCAATCTGAATCTCAAACTAGTTTCTTATTCACCTGAAGTTCGAATTTAGGTTCAGTCATCATCAATACTGATTGTGACAGTGTTCAAGTTCAAGCTCCACTAAACTGACGGCTTGTGTTGAGTGGTCAGCTAGCTGTGCTACTTTGCTGACTGCCTGTGTTTCCTTTTCTTAGGACAATTTTCAATATTACAGCAGTAACGTTCCAGGTGGGGGGGGGGCATTTTTTTTGCCCCACTTTAGTTTTTTTTTTGGTATCTTCAGATATGCTGCGCCGATTGTCACCAAACTTTCAGTACCCTCCCATGAATAGCTTTTGCACATTGTGACC
Source organism: Amphibalanus amphitrite (assembly GCF_019059575.1). Lineage (NCBI taxonomy): Eukaryota > Metazoa > Arthropoda > Thecostraca > Balanomorpha > Balanidae > Amphibalanus > Amphibalanus amphitrite. The sequence continues at coordinate 17,901 of NW_024882999.1, read as the reverse complement.
ACAAATTTTCCAAAGGCTGATAGGTTGGCCGCTAATGATGTCGGAGTGACGTCATTTCTGCCATTTTCGACCCAAAAAAAGGGTTTTGCTGGAAAAGCTGTCAGTCCTACAGCTTTAGAGATACAGAAAAATGTATGAGACATAAAAGGTGTAGAATTAACAGGGCTACAAACTGCTATCTCGGATTTTTGAAATTTTCAGATTTTGACCCCCAAAAATAAAAAAAAAATAATTTTTTTAATTTAAGCGCCGAAAAATCCAAGAAGTTTTTTGAATCTTGAGAAACGGAATATATGTGAAAGTCCCTAGCGCTTTCTATCTACATACCAAATTTGAGATCAATACCTCTTTTTTTGGCCAAGTTATAGCAAAAAAAAACTTTAAAATTGATGACGTTAAATTTTCAGACTCATTTCTTAGCAATTCTAGACGTAGCGCAAAACAAAGACCACCATTAGACTCCCTGTGACGAGCTGCATCGAATCCATACCCATTTTATGCAAAATTATCAACTTTGAAATTTGACCTTTTTTTACCTGACCTCCACCAGAAAGTGACTTAAATCGTACCTGATGGTCTTAATATAACCAACACCATTTGAATTTGATGCAACACCATTGAATTGCAAATGAAAAATCAGCCATAAAACATGCATCGCACAACCTTAGTAAAGTTGGATTCATGTGCTGACCTTTGGTGACCTGACCTGTGACCTGAACTGGTATTATCAGTGACCTCTAATAGCAACATACGAGTATGTACTAGGCAATCGCTGATTTTCGAGAAAATGCGTTTTACTCGAAGTTATAGCGCATTCCTAGAAGACCCGTGAACGGTGAAACATTTTATCTTTGACCTGACCTGTGACTGACATCGGTGACCCCGAGGTCAATGAAATTTGGTTGTTATCGACAAATTTGACAGGGCTATCGAACGCCGTTTGAATTTTCCGGATCCGTCCAGTAGCTTCGGAGATACGGGGGGAGGCAAAAAAATGCCCGCCCCCAACTGCGCGGAAGGTGGCCGGGAGGCCCACCGCCTGCCGGGTTAATACAAATGGTGTTTGTTTTAGAATAGTAAGTGCGCTACCCAAATTTGATCTGAATCCACAGATAAATGTTCCCTGCTTCTGTTTCAGAGATGGGTATTCATTCAGTTAGCATCTCATTTAGGGGAGAGACTGCTGGCTATGCCACCTATCGACCAGGAGAAACTGTCCATGGTGTCATGACGCTCATCATCGGTGGCTGTGAGCCGCACAAGCTCTCATGTAAGTATGCTAAATTCAAGTAGCACATTAGGTAGGTACCTACTAAGCAGACATGCTAAGGTCAAGCTACACCATGTGGAACTGTCCAGGAAAATATGTGCATGCTAGTCTGTGTTTTAGTGCTCGCAGGATTTCTTGATGTGGGTTTCTGCGGGTTTCATGAAGTTCTGTGAACTAGCATGTGCTTATACAGGTACTCAAGCATGACAACTAGTGAGGGCTATGTATGAAAATATGCAATTTTGCTTAATGTTGTTTTTTAGTTCATCAAATATCCTGGACATTCCCTAGCATTCCCATCTGTGACTTCCTTCACTGAATATGGTCACTCATGTTGCTGTGAATTGCCCAGTGTAACCAACCCAGTGTATTTCCTATCAGCTGAACTTTATCTGCGGACTGCGGACCTACGGATTTCTCGCAAAATCTGACAAAACAGGGCACATGTAATTTCCTGGAGGATCACACATAGTCTAGCCTGACCTTTGAAGAAGGATAATTAGTAATATTTTTCTGAGAATGAAGGTAAAGAATTTAGAATTCAGTCTGTTGCCAAAGGAGGGATTCTAGGAACCTATATCATGCAACTATTTTAGATAAAGTTATTTTGTAGTTTGGCAGTCTAAACATTTTGCAAATTTCACACCCAAGTTATTAGAGATTAGGTAGGTCACTAGGTTACATCAAATTAGGTTCCTACCTAGCTTTAAGGAAAAATTGAAATGGTTGCATCTGCTACAATAAGTGATTTGAAACTTTCAGGGAATGATTTATCCAAGAATGTCAAAATTAAGATTTAACCTTTGGAAGATTTGACTTTGAATAATCTCTTTAGACCTGAACTTTGACCTCCTTCAAATCTTTCAGATAGGCACCACTTACAGTGTGCTGCTACTCTGTCATCCCAGGAATCGAATTAGAGGGGTGGGGGTGTCCAGGTGAAAACGTACAATGCTTTACGATCGGACATCCGCCGAGGGCCGCGGGTTAATTTAGTTTCATGTTTGAGTGGACGGACTTAAAATGCTGGAGCCCTTGCCAAGCACTGCAGAACTTGTATACTGGGTGTCATTAAAGGGACCCTCCCACCTTCAAAAAAGTTAATGAATTTGCATGAAAGTGATGTCGCTCGGTTCAGAAAGAGCAAAAACGAATATCTACCAAATTTCATCGAAAAATATTCACCGGTTTTCAAGATATTAGACTTTTACTTTTGTTTACTTTTTGGGATCTCCGCTATTCCTAGCGACTTTATTTGAAAGTGCGGCATTTGTTGCGCGCAAAGCAGCATATACCACCGCGTGCTACAAAACGTTTTAGTCAAACATTTAACGGACGTTCGAAAGCCTGATGACGTCATCAGATTCCCGTAATGGTTAAGAGATAGGGACCAAGCTGGTCCCACCCTGCAAGTAAAGGGAAGAAATTTCTTGAACACCATAAAGCTGCGGGGGTTGCGACCAGGATAAATGGTGGTTTCTGAGCCTGGCCGCAAACTTGGCTATCTCAACTCAAAACTAATGTTAAGGTGGGAGGGTCCCTTTAAATGAAGGATCATCAAGTATTTTTATCTCTTTTTTTTTGTCCCGCACGTGCGAATATTTTAATATTTCATGAAGTGATAGAGCACATCGTGGCACGTTTGAAAATGGTCAAACATTGATTCTACGATGTGGACAACTGAAGAGAGGTCGTTTTGCGTAGATGCTTACATTTTGACAAAATCTCTGGACGAAACCCGGCGCCGACGAAACCTGCAGCAAGTCAGGCTACCAATGATTAGGCAGTGTGGTGGAACTCATCTTGAGCTGCTATGCTCGCTCTAATGAGCTGGTATGCTTCGTATGGCAGCGAATGATGCAGTGTTTGGTATTTTCAGTTTTGCCATTGCATTGTGCGTCTGATGGTACCAGTAAACTACCTCTTATCTGTGAAATATAAGAACAAATGGTAAAAACATCATGATCCTTCATAGTTCATTTAATGACGCAAGGTATACTACTTGATAGCGCAATGCCAGGTTACAGTCAGACAGGGTTTGTCTGTCCCCCCCCCCCCCCACTCACTCATAAGCGGGAGCGGCTCGAACTCTTAGAAAATATGAACGTGTTAAAACTCTAGTGTTCTGTGATTTACAATTGTGTCCGTTTTCTCAGCTGTATTAGTCAAGGTACGAGGCTTGGCTAAATCCCTTTGGAAGACTCATAGCGGCTCGGGGAAGAACCGACACACCCACACTCACACCGAGGACCTGTGGCTCATCAGGGAGGACATCTTTTTCATAAGAGGTGGGAATCGAGCCTCTCGAACGGCATGAGATGTGCTGTCAGCTGATGGGGCTTTCTCAGGAATATATTTGCTTTCAGGCGGCTCCAAAATGTGGGTATCAGGTGCTTCAGCGGGGCTCGAGTAATGAGACCGATTTGAACTGAACCTGCTGACAGTATGGACGGCCATGAACATAGGTTACCGCGCTGACGACATAGGCTTGATATCTGACACAGGTTAAACCATAATCTGCCTTATTTGTGGTGTGCTGATTGTTGATAACCTCGTGTGCGCCAGGTCCGACGGTGGAAGCGCTACACCCGGGCACGTACCAGTACGCGTTCTCGCACCAGCTGCGCCTGGGCCTGCCGCCGACGTACAGCTGTCAGTACGGCACCATCAGCTACATGTGCAAGGCGCGCGCCATCAGCCACGACTTGTTCGCCTTCAACGGCAAGTCCGAGTACACGTTCACCGTGCTGCCGGCGCTCGACCTGAACGCCGAGCCGGCCAATCTGGCGGTGAGCAGGGCTGACCTCTCCTCAGGCCCTTCGTCTTCTCCTCCTGGCGGTCCGAGCGGCGCTGGGCTTCGAAACATCAACTTTTCCACCAGTCAGATGACAATGGCATTAGTCCTAACCAATATGCCGTCAGCTGTGCATATTATAATGCGATCGTATAAAATGGGACTACTTTTCCCATGCCTGTGTGCTTCCCATGCCTGTCTGGTACACGTAGATACTCACTGTCATATACCTCAAACTCTATAAAAGAGGAGTATGTGCTTATTCCCACTATTTTGTTTTTATACGAGTCTGCCGAAGCCCTTTTATTGGGGTGGTAACTCATATCAACATGGTACGGTTGTGCCTAGTGGTATAAGTTTCAGAAAATGTATGTCCTATGTCCGTCCAAAAATTCCAAGCTGTCTTTTGTCCAAAGATGTCCGAAATCTACGGAATAGTTAGCACTTAATACTGTTATTTAATTTGTTTTTGATTCACAATTACCAGCTCAAAAGTGCTTATCAGATCGAATGCTTAGCTTTCTATTCGCCCATCAATGCTAAACACGACTACTTTATAAAAATGCTGAGGTGTAGCAAGTGATTGGCCAATGTTGTCCAAAGCCTGCTGTCATTGTCCAACCAAATTCCGAATTGGACATTGGACAAAGTCGGAATTCCGAATATTCAAGTTCCGACTGACACCAATAGTCGTGTCATGTGTGCTCATGTGCTGTGTTTGTGGAAGTGCCTTGCCAAATGCCAGTTGCCTCCGCTCGATCACCTGTGTGACTGCCCCCCCCCCCCCCCCCCCGCCAGGAGCCAGCGTCTGTGACTGCCGAGGCGCAGCAGTCGCTCTTCGGCCACGCGATAGGTCGGTTCACACTGACCATGTCGCCCCAGGCAGCCGTCGGAGGGCAGACCATCTCCTTCACCATTGACGGGCCCGAGCGGCTCTTCAGGAAACAGCTCAACGCGCCCGGCGTGGTCAAACTCAAACGGGTGCGTGGTCAAACTCAAACAAGAACGTGTCACTCTGTTGCGCTCAGCTGGCCGGGGGCCCGCATCGCCGCTCAATGAATGTCAGTTGGATTAGTGACGGCTTTCTGTTTGCTGGGAGCACTGAGCGACACAGAATTTAAAGCCTGCAACAGAATCTTTCCGCAGTCAGGAAATCGCATGCGAGGGCCTTTTCAGATCCATGGAAGCACGCTCGCATCAATCGCACGCTTCTCCCGCATGCGATTGATTCGGGAAGAATTGTATTTGAATGAATAGGCTCTCCCATGCGATTTCCTAAATGCGGAAAGAGTCTCATTCACACCGCTGACATGGTAGTATACACTGAGCACCCTTCAGCTGCTCTCCCCATTATCTGACTGTGTGCTAAGTGTGTGCTCAGTGCTGACTGTGTGCTATCTCTGTTAGCAGTGTATCTTTCAGATCCCCTCCCCAGCATCTGACCGAGTGCTGACTGTTATCTCTGTCGGCAGTGTACGCTGTGTATCGCTAACGGTCGCCGCCGGGAGGAGAAGCGAGACGTGGCTGTCGTACAGCCGGGACAGTCGCCCAACGGATGGCACCGCTTCGAGCTGACCGTTCCGCGCCACGAGGGCATCACCATCAGCGCCGTCATGTGCCGCATCATCACAGTCACCTACTACGTCAAGGTACGGTAAATGCACCACATCACAATCACCTACTACGTGAAGATACGGTAAATGCACCACATCACAGTCACCTACTACGTCAAGGCGGGGTAAATGTGCCGCATCTTATTCTTCAGTCACCTACTACGTGAAGTTAGGCTAAATGCACTGCATCATCAGTCATCTACTACGGCAAAGTAGGTTGGTTAATTATACTATACAGCACTATACAGCTACGTATATAATGTTGTGTCAATGTGGAGTAAAAATTTCCTGGTGACCGACAACAAAGCCCTTGAGCTACTTTATGTGTTTTTTTTTCAGAATAAGAATACCTACCGGCTACCTCCCAGTAAGATCAGAGATCGTACATCGTCACAGTCATCTTTTTACCGAGATTTTTTATTCGTTCTGCCTCATCGCAGTCGGCCACTAGAGCAAAGAAAAGCATACGCTCTGCCTCACCATTTCGCCTACGGTGTTCGCATCACCACCCGTACTGTACTGAGTGACTATATGACTACGCCTTCTCTCGGTGCCTGTTTTCGTGTTCCGTCCGTGCAGCTGTGCTGACTGCTTACCTGCTGCGTCCGCCCTTACACGTGTCCCTCGTTCCCAGATCAAGTCTCGCCACATCACGCTCTCGCTGCCGCTGGTGCTGGGCACGGTGCCGTTTCACCGGTCCCACGTGCGCAGCCGTTCCGTCTCTCCGCGCCCCACCGCGCCGTCGGCCGCCGGAGGCATCGAGCCGCGGCGGCGCTCGGCCTGGGCCGACAGTCCCAGCCTGCGGCCGCCGGCCGAGCACCACTCGTCCTCGGCGCCGGCGCTGGCCGCCGCGCCCGACTACGACCCGCCGCCCTCGTACGAGCAGGTGATGCGCGACCAGCCGCACAGCCCCGGCCGAGCCGCCGCCGGCGGGGGCACAGCCAGCGAGACTGAGCGCCGACACAAAAAGGAACACGAGGCCACTGGCTTCACGTTTCTGGGGGACATGTGAGCGCCGCGCTCGCTGACCGGGCTCTGGACGGCCGACTGTCGGCCGGATCAGATCGACGGACAGGGTGAGTACATACATTGCCGCCTCCTCTCCTAGTCTCTCCGTCTCGTCTCTCTCTGCTCTCCCTGGTGACAACACTGGCCCGTGTCCCGGCCGGCGGGCAGAGATGGGTGGATGGGGCGGCGACCTGCCCACGGTGGGCTGTGTGGTGTCACACCGACAAGGGTACAGTCACATCAGTTGGGTGTGACTCCAGAGGGCGGGTACACTGCTCGGCCCACGGGGTGCTGTGTGCTGGTCAGTGACCGAATTAGTCCCACAGAGGGCACGATAAGTCGCAGGCTGGCGGTGGTCTGGTAAGCTTGGATCTTACAGCCAGAAATACATAGCATACGTCGGCAAAAATGTAGAGAGGCCTGCTCTGTGGTGGTCTGTATAGACTGGCATGTATCATGGCTACAAAAAGAGGTGAATGGGAACTTATGTGTAGTTTTATGAAATATGCGTGCGACAATATTTAGGACTTGTGTGTAGTTTTATGGAATCGGTGTTTATATTCAGCCTGGTTGCTGCGTTTTCACTTTTTATACACCAAATCTGTTATATTATTGAATTTTTAAGTGGATATTGTCGGGTCATTTGTATGTTTAGATCTGAATCGATATTGACCTGTTAAGGAATATGATCCTGTGTCGGACGCTGATTGTCAGAGCAAAGAGTGCAATTTTTATGCAGCAGTGTTTTTCATTACATGACGTGTCTAGTCTGGTTCGGTTTTACACCATGTCCGGCTCCTGCACGTACCTCTGTCTTACGCACGCCATCGACGCCGATTCTCCGTTCAGAGAGTCGTTTTTTCGTGACAAAGCTGCGGCGTCACCTAGCTGAAGCAGTGACGCCATCTGTGCGAGAGTCGGTGGTCGGCGGCTCCCGCTGTGGTGTTGGGTCTGCGCTGGTAGGTCACCCCTCTCGTAATGTATCTCCTCGTACATTTCGAGCAGCAGAGGTCCATACCATCGCTATGAGAAAGCGAACGCGATGGGTGATTTGGCGTCAGAGGTAGTATAAGGGTGAGTTGATTATTTGTAATGGTGCCTGTGAACTCACCGTGTGTTGATTTGTGTGAAAAGCTCCTCAGGGGCCGCCCCTTGATGCAAACTTACTCGATACACATAACACAGCAAGCGTTGTGATGAGTTCGTTCCCTTTCATGGTCTGCAGTACAACTGTTCAGTCGGTGGCCCAGTATGCAAAACAGGCATATAAAACCCAGCATGCACGATACGTATCTGTACACGCCAATGACCTTCTAGCCTCTAAGCCGTGTATTGCACTACATGTCGAGGTGACGGTGTACTCCGTTTCGCTTTCGTCGATATCCTTTATCGCGATAGTGACGGAAACCTTAAATTTATCTACTCCTCCGTTCGTTCGCTTGCTCGCGAGTGTCTTAGACACGATCAGTTGTTTAGTTTTAAGACAAGCTCCTGAGTTTTGAGACATGCGCCAGAAACATGTACGTGATGATACGTGCCAATTGGCTTTGTGGAGTGGTGATAGGATAGCCCGCACCACAGGCGTTGAATTCACTTTTTGTGAGTTTTTATTCTGATGCTCACGCTCTTTTTGCGTGCATTTAGGTATAGATCCCAAAGTTTGGTAAAACAATGTATTGTTTGTGTTTTCGTTTTTTAATTAGTAGGACGCGTTTCAGTGGCACTTTACTCGTCCTGCTGCCATTGTGATTGAAACTATTCCTGTGTCGTGTTGTCTGCAACGCTGTGCCTTCGTACTATGTTCAACGTGCGTCTGAACTTGTGTCTGAAATTAAATGTGTGTCTCAAGTCTGTTTGTGTGAAGCTATCTGATGTATATCTGTGGTTCATCTGAACCGTTACAAGCAAGCCAAACAGCACACATTTGTTGAAATTGGACAGAGCGGGTTATGTCCTAAAATGGCACCTACTGTTAATAACTTTAACGCCGCAGTTTATGCAGCGTTGGGTGGCGCAACGCTGGTGATTTGTGGACGTATTGCGAGTATCGGTATGCTTGCGTTAGGTACAAGAGGTGAACCTCATTAACAGTGTCTATTTTATGTTTTGATATTTGCTCTAGACCCATGGCCTTGGCAGAGAAGGACGTCATTATGCTTGTTCTTTGAAGCCGCTGGAATGCATCTATTGAGCTTATATGAGTTGTGTGTTTTGCTTTGAATAGTGCTAGAGAAAAAGGTAAAAATGGCCAGACCAGTTGTCGATGCATCGTCTGTTGATTGACCAAATATGAAGCCAGATGAACTCAAATGGGGCATTGGTTCTGTGAAGTTTGATAGGCGAACAACACGAATACGCTCGTAACCAATGTGTTTATGGGCATGGTGTCTTCATTTTTAACATGCGGCGATTTATTGCATAAAATGTCAGCTCATCGTCATATTTATCGCTTGTTTGAAACATTTGTGTGCCTGTCGTCTCCGAAAAGAAATATCGCTCGAATCCTGACCATGTTACATGTGTCTGCCTTTTCCGGTAATGAAAAACTGCCTAAATCGCGACAATTCTTACAATACATCGTTTGGCTTTATGACGGCTGTGGTCTGGAGCAGGAGGTCCAGTGCCAGCCGAACAAGCTCATACTTCAGATATGTCTGCACGACCTGACATCTAATCAGTAAACTGACAATGATACTGAATGACGAATGGCTTGGCGAGAAATTTACTCGTGAACGGACATGACCTTTACACGAAACTCAATGTGAACGCGCTGCGGCGTTACCGTCATGTATTTCACAGTGTATTAGAATTCACTGCCCTCGAGAGGATTGGCCCAAGTCAAGCCCTGTTTCGGGCCGTTCCCACTCAAGTGTTGACAGTGTGAACTGACCTATCGTGACCATCCGGTCTGCCCGTCTCGCGTTCCGTGCTTACACGCCGTCTCGCAGTGCGTGCCGCACACCAGTGAGCGACACGGGACTGAGTTCCATCAGCGGTGACACGGTGATATGTTTGTGTCGCACAATTCATCGGCCGGGTGGCTCGGCGCGGCACGCATCGGGGTTAACTGGCCGCCGTGGGTTTCAAATCCACCTCGGACGCTGCCCCAGCTGAAAGGCGCTGGCTGGTCCGGCGCATCTGGTAGCGAGGTTATCTCAGTGCTGCTGTCTCCTCTCTCCCTCCCAACACACACTTCTGTGACCTATGCGTCCATAGTAACGGCACAATGTTGCCTGTTGTAAGGATCTGTGGCTGCCATTGTAAATGTGGTTGCCACTGGCCAGGGTGCATACACAAACTCGGGCAACTGTAAGCTCAGTTGACCCAGAGGACGAGAACGAGCACTAGGCAGTGCCATCCGGTGACTGGTGGATCCTGGTGGGTAGCGGGGAACGGGGGTCACTGGGCCATCAGTGATCCACATAGACATACAGGGTGGGATGGACAAATTGAGACACATTGTGTTTATCAATTCAAATGCAGTTTGCCGGTTAACCAAAAAACAATCAGTCAGAAATATATTTATTTCGTGACACTGGCATCGTTGTAGAGCATTCTCACTCGATAAACCCTCCCTCTGCCGCCACCATCCTCTCCAGCCGGCTCCTGAACCTGCCGCACGCGCGCTTCACGACAGCTCGGCCCATGGCCGCCATCGTCTCCTCGATGGTCCGCTTCAGAGCCTCCCTGGAGGGGTGGGGGCTCTTGTTGGAGACCCTCTCAACTTCGCCCCAGACAAAGTAGTCCAGGGGGTTGAGGTCCGGAGAGTTGGGGGGCCAGAACTCCTTGGTCCACGTCAGGTGCATGTTCTGCCGGCACCACTCCTGCGTCTTCTTTGCTGCGTGTGCGGGTGCTGAGTCTTGCTGGAAGACATATCCAGCTCCTCTCGTGACTTCCTTGATCCAGGGCAGGATCAAAGAAGTCACGAGACTTCCTTGATCCTGAGAGACTTCCTCTCGTGACTTCCTCCTCGATCAGAGCCTGGAGTTGCTGCAGAAACGCCGGCGTTCTCTTCTTCCCAGGCCCTGATTTACGCTTTTTACGCTCGGGAGTCACCTCTCCTTCATCCTCGCCATCTCCACCGCCCTCCTGCGCCCGCACACGCTTGGCAATGCGGTACACCGTGCTCCGTGGGACACGCAGGAACTCGCTGATCTCCGCCGGGCTCCTCCCTGCGCGCAGCGCCTGGAGCACGACGGCTCGGCGATCGTACTCGGCTCCGCGACCAGACATGATTTGACCTGACCTTGGGTCACCCTCGCTTTTATAGCATCTGAGGGCCGTGCCAGCGATGCGACCAATCAGATTGCGGTTATAGCCGAGGCGTACAACCGCGTAGAAACTTGTCTCAATTTGTCCATCCCACCCTGTATACGGATGAGAGGCGCCATTTTTTGTGTTACGTCAAATCAGAGAAGATACCCTGCTTCAAACTGAAAAAAATAATATTTGCATAATTTCAACTGCGTTATTGGTCCGCTTCAGAAAACATACGCTTATGAAGTTCGTTCATCTATCGCCAAATAAACCTAGCGTAAAAACTCCCATTCACCGGCAGCCTCGCAGCCTCTTGGTACAACACCATTCAGACGTCCAGCCATTCATGCCTGCTCACAATGACGCGTTGCGCAGAAGTGGAGCACGCGCCTGTGTGAGCTGGTGTCGGCAGCTGTCTGCCCGCGGCGGCCAGCGCCGGGGGTAGAGCATCCATCAGCTGTCCGGCGGGCCGGCCGGCGAGGGGTGGGCGCCCCAGACGGGCGGCCGGTGCAAGGTCCCTGGGTGCGCCGGAACGATGACGCATCCGCAATGAAAACTGTGGGGTGGAGTTTCCCGCGCCAATCGTGGCTGAATTCTCTATCGCTCCGATGTGTTGGCACCTAAGCAATGACGCAGCCTTTTTCCAAGCTTAGAGTGGTTCTAGCTTCCACTCACATTGCCATATAATTAACGTCCTACTAGAAGGTGTGCTCAGTGGAACATTCGAACGCCCTCAGGCTCCCTGCTATGTGTCTCTTGTTAAAGGGACACTCCCACCTTAACATTAGTTTTGAGTTGAGATAGCCAAATTGGTGGCCATGGCCTGCAACTACCGGTTTGGGCACTCACAACATCGACAAATGCTTTAATTCGGAGATATGGAATTTCAAACTTGCAGTTTTCGGATTCTAAGGGGCTAGTGCATTGGTATGCCCCCTTAGAATTTGTGACGTCAGCGGAGATCTAACGATTTTTAAATCTTTTACTAAAACGTTTGGTAGCACGCGGTGGTATATGCTGCTTTGCGCGCAACAAATGCCGCACTTTCAAATAAAGTCGCTAGGAACAGCGGAGATCCCAAAAAGTAAACAAAAGTAAAAGTCTAATATCTTGAAAACCGGTGAATATTTTTCGATGAAATTTGGTAGATATTCGTTTTCGCTCTTTCTGAACCGAGCGACATCACTTTCGTGCCAATTCATTAACTTTTTTGAAGGTGGGAGGGTCCCTTTAACCCTATTAGTGGCAGGGGGGGTTGTTTTTATCCACCCCTCAGGTTTTTCGGGAATATCTCCGAAACCGCTGAAGCTACGATGCTGAAATTTTCTGACTTTTCCTAAAACTAAATTGGGCACATTCACTGAAAATTTCAAGTTCATAACTTTACCAGGGGCGGCTCCAGAGCACTGGGAATTGGGGGTCCTATTCGTGAAGCGAGTCATTTGGGCGAAGATCACGATGCTGCACCAGTTTTACGAACAGTGAATGAAAGGTATCATGTGATAACATATACAAAGTTATTGTGCATCCTCTTTTGACACGTTTTTGCTATAATAGGCGGATCCAGGCGTCCAAAAAGGGGGGTTATTTTTTACCTCCCAACATAGGTGCCCTGACACCGCCTATGCATGACCAATACAATTTTAGTCGTTCTCTCATAAGAAAATTGTAACATAACAAGACCATTGCCACCCTTTTTAGAAACAGTACCAACAAAAACCTTATTTACTATACTTTTTGTGTACCCCCAATCTCAATGATCTGTATCCGCCTATGATTTTTGAAAATGCATATTTTTAGGATCCATGTGAATTCCTGGTTCATTCTCTATCGATCGGCAAAAGTTGCGTTAAGATTGGTTCAGAAACCTGGCCGTGATAAACAGTCTAAAATGTATCTGCAATTTGCCCGTTTTTACCCCCCTCTACCCCCCTATTGACATTTTTTAATTTTATTTTTTTAGAAATGTAGATCTCGTTGAGCCAAATCGAATGCCGTTTGAATTTTGAAAATCGGCCGGTTAGATCTCGAGATATCAAGGGGGGGTCGTAAACAGCCCCCCCTGCCACTAATATGGGGTAGCCAGGAGCCTGCCACTAATAGGGTTAACACCACGCTTGGAGTGGTATTGTCGTGACAGTCATTTCATTGAACAAAGCCTGATTTGGTTGATAGGAAATCGTCATTCGTTAAACAAACCGCATATGCCTACATACCTAATTGTGGTGTTGAGCTGCTCCGGAGTTGGAACTGCATTTTTCCTCATCAGCTTCCAATGTTACAATAACAGCAATGTCCTCACTCGACATGACGTGCCTAACCAATTATGCTCAGTAAACAAACCAAACGTGTAATCAGACGATGGCAGAACCACTAATTATGCCCATTTTCGCAGCTCTATAGGTAGTTCTCATGGCATTTCCAGAGGTCATGTTTGTCTTGTTAGTGATCACAGTATCGTGTTAGCCTAACGGATGTCATAAGTAGCCTGACCTGCATTCGTGTGACGGTAATTGGCTAGCCTTCGGTTCCACGTCTTTGACCTGGTCCCTACCTGTCTGTAATGAATGACCACTATCAATCCTTCGACGCAAACCTCGGAATACCAATGGGACCAACCTGGAGAGCCATCCGTTTTAAATAACCCAAACGGGTGAATGAGATATTCCCAAGCTTTTACTGTATGCCTGGCCTATTCAAATACATTAGCCTGAGAGGTGTGGTAATAACTGGTGTAAGCAAAGTGACCACGGTCAAAAACGAATTACCAAGTCAACATTTTGGGATGTCCTCGTTCAAAAAACGGCTATGAGCTTCGGTCTAGACAATTATTTTATCGTTGGCATACAGTAAAAGTCTCTGTATTGTTATAGAAGAATGAAACACTTGATAAAGTTTTCTCAGTTCGGTCATAACTTAATGGAACGAGGAGGCGCCCGACTTCCGTTCTCGTTGTGTTGAGGGAGTCCAGATAGCCTCTCTGTTCGGACCTCTCCTCCGCCGTGTCTGGCCGTCCGGTAAGATGAACTGCAGACACCGCCGCCCGTATATTTCCTCTTTCTTTCCGAGTGTTGCGCGTGGCTGAGGCCGACCCTAGGCGCGTGGTGTCGTCGGAAGAGTGAGACGGCCAACCTCAACCCCCTCCCCGAGCCAGGGGAGAGGGGGACGCGCGGCGCGTGCGACGGCGGGCGGCCGTCGGCGTCGACGCGTGTGTCCGACGCTGAGTCGGCGGCGCGGAGGCTGCCGGCGGCGGCGACCAAGTCCGCGTGCTCAGTCGGGCGCCGCCGGCCGGCCCGAACGTGCGATCGGGGACGTTACTGACCGCCGTGCGTCTCAGCAGGTGTCACCACTAGTGGAACAGACTCCGGTTGGATCTCGGGCTGGACTAGCGAGTGGATTCGCCAGTGTCTGGCACTGCGAGACTGGGTGGAGGAGGTCCTCTGCGCCCTCTGACGCGTTCTGAGCCCCTGCTCTGGAAGTTATAGGCGTGAACTGAGAACTGTGGTGGGCCCGCTGCGAAGTGCAGACCGTTTAACAGGCCCATTGCCTCGATGGAACTGAGATATTTCTAAGGAGCAGAAGCTGCTGGTGTGGTATTGGCGTGCTACAATAACATTCAGTAGTGGTTGAGCGCACAGACTTTTAACAACGCCTGCCCTGGTCGTAACCACGGAACTGATGTCAGGTCTGTGTATCTAGCTTTAACTGGACTCATCTCTCTCTCTCACTTTTTTGGAGGGCAGATTTCTCCATTGTCCCTTGAACAGCAGACGCGCTTCAGGGATAAGTCCGACTGAGCCCGGCCCACAAGCCGACTGCCGTCATGACTGCCACGCTGAGTAGCCTGTCCGTGGGCAACAACCTCAGTCTCTGCACTCCACCATCGGCCGCCACTTTCAACGAGTCGTTCACTGAACAGATGCGCGCGATTAGGGAGCTGAAGCACTACACCTACGGCGTGGCCATGCCGATCATCTGCGCGCTCGGCATCATCGGCAACGTGCTCAACCTGCTCGTCCTCACCAGGAAGAACATGAAGAGTGTCGCCTACTGCTATATGAGAGGTGAGGCGTTGTGGACGTGATTGTATTGGTTTTACGTTGCAGGTGCTCAATACTATGGAACGAAATCTTGGTGACTACTTAGTTTCATCTTCCTGTTTTAGATATAGGTATGTCAGTGGCGGATCCAGGGGGGGGGGGCAAAATGGGCATTTGCCCCTCCCAAACGGCATAATTTTAACATTACACCTATGGACGAAGCATGGAAAGAATCGATAAATTGTTATGGTTTGCCCCCCCCCCCCAAAAAAAAACTGAGCTGGATCCGCCTCTGAGGTATGTAAACAGGCAATGCTCGTTTGTGTTGATGGCAGGAGAACTGAATATCTAATAATGACTCACTTTTATTCATGGACACACTTTCATCAATGACACGTTTTAGATGAGTAGGCGAGGGATGCCTATTCCATAGAACTAAAAGATATTGACGCTTATATTCACACATTTTTGCTTGAAAGAATGTCATAAAGCAAATAGCAATTCCGACAATTCAATAAGCCTTCCAGTTTCTGTCGCATTATTACTGTTCGCAAATTGTGTCATCACATAGGCTGCCTTGTGGCGAAATCACAACCACGGCGTTCTAAACGTTTGGGTGGCGCTAAACGACTTTAGCAATATCGACCAAGGATGTTGGCTCTATGAGTGGAATAGCAAGGGCCGTATCCTGCCGTTATAAATGTGATAAATGTCTTGAAAGCGGAAATTGAAAAACGTGAGGTCAAGCTACTCGATACAAGAACTTCTTTTCTATGATGATAAAACGTGGTTCCCTTGGATGGATGATTTGTGGTAGTGGAATGTTTCATGGAGAGTCTATCATTCAGGCTCTTTGGTACTATAGTTCGTTTATTTTCAAAAGGACGCTGGCTCAAAGTTCAATATCGAAGCTCTCACGTGAGTTTTGGCAGCTTCAGTGTCTGGTCAAGAATTTCTTACCGAAAAAAATAATCGATTTCAAATTGTGCACGGTAAGTAGCTGGAAATTGTTGCTTAAAAATGAACATGCTATGATTACGTCACTGGTGGCAGCAGGCACCCAAATGTCCGTGCAATGGGACAAGTGTCAACGAATTTGGGTGGAACTTAGTTTTTCACTGATGCCGACCTTATAATCGAGTAAGCGATTCCGTCCATGAAAGTTATACGTTACATTGCAGTACGTGTTCGACAGCATGACGTCACCACTGTTCTATCTGGTTCCAAAACGCACATATGGAAATTATGGGGAAGAAATCACATGTTAAAATTAGTCGACGTTCGATTTTCTCAGGTTCAGTTTTTGCTCGTTTTGCCCGCTAAAACACGTGCTTGTTCGAAAAACATACTTGGAGCCAGCGTCCTTTTGAAAAAAACGAACTATAGTATTTTATAATATCCACATATAGGCTCAGTTAAAGGTTTGGCAGGCGGCAAGGGATCATCAGGTCGCCCCAAGGGTCGCTCTGTCACAAATCGATGGACATCGCACAATATCATCTAATTTATGGTTATTTGCAGTTCGGTTATGGTCTCTTAGTAGAAGTGTGCAACTTAATACCGGCCCAGAATAGCTCCGGACGCCGTTTTGGGACGGTATTGGTTCCGATCGAGCGCGGTGCGGAGAGCTGGCGGCTGGCCGCCGTTTCACTGATTGGTATACTGTGCCGGAGAGCACGGGTGTCGTGCGGCACACGGCTCGATCGGCGAGCAGGCGGATGCCCGGAGCTGGCTGGAACAGTCGCCTTTTCTCGGTGAGCTCAACGCGCTAGGCTTATGTTCTTGTGTATGAACTGCTCTGGCAGTTTATCCTTTACAAAGCGGCTGAAATCGTTCCATGCTGTTGAAACATACTGAAACATAAGCTTTTATGATGAGAAAACGTATGGATAATGAGGTGAGGACAATGTATGTAATGTTGCCGTGATTGTCCCTCTCGGTCAACTCAATATCACTCTCAGAGCGGCGTCAGCTGATGGTTCTATTTCCGCCGCTCTAGATTGCTGGGCTCCATGGCCGCCATTCTAACCAGCTGGGAACTCTGGTTAGACGGTCGGTATGGGCGGCCATCTCCCGTGAAAGGTCCGGCCGACAGCCCGTCTCGTCCATCCCGTCCCGTCCGGCCGACAGCCCGCCCCGTCCAGGCTCCAACCCGACTGCCGACAGCCTGCCCTGTTGCTGACCTGGTCCTGAGAAGACAGCGACGGCAGCTGCCTCGCATCATACTCGTATACTGTGGCTAATCTAATATACGGACAGGGCTTAGACCGGCACGTATATGAGAGCACTGCTGGGGACGGTTGGGCTGGTGCCTGGATGATATATGTAGGCGCTTAGTTAGGTTCCAGATTTCGTTCTCCCTGTGCACTCAAAT
This sequence comes from Amphibalanus amphitrite, assembly GCF_019059575.1. Lineage (NCBI taxonomy): Eukaryota > Metazoa > Arthropoda > Thecostraca > Balanomorpha > Balanidae > Amphibalanus > Amphibalanus amphitrite. The sequence goes on along the minus strand of NW_024882999.1, from coordinate 545 downwards.
TGACTTACACGGAGTTTTCTTATAGATGAATGAAAGATGCCAAAAGAAGGATGATGGGATCTGAAAAAGCCACATTTTTATTAACGAAATGGCCCGAGACCTGTGTTCTACCGGTGATTACCCCAGCTCAGCTCAATGCAACATGCCAACACGTTTAGGTCACAACGATGCAAGTCGTTATCTCGCTGCAGTGTTACGATTCACACGGGAGACCCGACCTTTTAACATTCCGTGAGCCGACAGTCACGGAATGATAACACCACGCTCTGTCCGTGTCTCGACTAACGTGTGCAATGGGCGGCCGCTCGATCCAATACAAATGAACCTGTCGCTGAAAACAGGTGTCTGTTATTGGCGCATCGAGGGTACCACTTGCTTTGCAGGGCGAGGGCGCCATTTTTCAGTGGAACTACAAGACAGTTGTTGGCAGTCAATGGCTCAAATATTACGGGGCCTATTCGCCTTCAGATGTCAACGTTTCCGCTTCTTCAAAGTAATGAAGGTATTGAGCTTTGATTTTGTGCTTTCTTTTCAGTTTTTCGGTA